>NW_026728859.1:364599-457599 GCF_030272615.1 Cryptomeria japonica | reverse complement strand
TCCTTTATGTGGTTGTCGAATGTTGATTCATGGTTGGCCATAGCTGGTCCGGTCTCTAGTTATAGTATCATCAGTCAGTGCACCTCATATGAATTCTTTTTTGACCAAGTGGGTATTCCTATCGTGCCGAACTCCGTTTGCTTGACCTTGTGTATTGCTTGGTTTAGGAGTTCATTTTAGTATAGCCTAGTGTCATTTGGGAAAGTGGCTTGCGATTGGGGGCCGAACCCAAAGTGGTTGTTGGGTAACCTATCAGAAGTGTGTCTAAATAAGCGATAACCTAATAGAATATTAGAGAGTTAGTTAATGAATCACTAAGTAAGATAATTATGCCTCACACATGGGATGAATGCTAACACAGACTCGACATGCGGTGAGAAGGCCTGAAATGGCAAACCATCATCCTTGTCTTCACGAAAGGATGTGTGGGTCCACATGAGAGTTGGATGGGCCAGAGGTTCGGAATAGGTTGCTACGGTAACCCGGTTGATGGGGTCGAAACCTATGAAGAGCTGCCATGGTAACCATACCAAGTTATGTGATGACACGTGTCCCTTATGTTCGCTAGTGTGTTGTTGTGTTGTCTTGATAGGAGCGCTGTTGTGGAGTCATCATGTTGCTTATGCCCTTGTGAGTACCTGATATCATGTTAGACCTTGGGTTGCTTATGATGGGTTGCAAAGACTTAGTTTCACAGATGTTCCAGTGGATCTTTGTATTTCCTTCTATTATGTTCAGTTGGCTCCTTTCCTATTCAGGGATCATTTATGTATTTATTTGACCGATGAGGTCGTATGTATTATTGGTTATGTTCGCTTTGATGGCAGGATTGTAAATGATGTGACCTTATGTATTCTTATCTATTATTTATTTATCAAAGGGGTCTTGTAGTTCAGTAGACATGAAGATGTAGCCCATTAGGGGTGAACTCCAATTTCAATATGGTGTTATGTGATGCTTATATTCTTATGTTTCCTTTTTAGTTTTACCATGCATGGATGGCATTTTGTTAGAATGTATAAAGTGGATTAGATAAAATTAATCTTAAATGCATGTTGTTGTCATTATAACAGACAAGAAGAGATTGTTGGCATTCCAATTACAATAAGAGATTGTTGGTATTTCAATAAGGATATTGAGAAGGTTGTTGATGATTATGGTTATAACTGATTAAGGATGTTTACTGTCCTAACAATATTATTTTTTCATTGATGTCAAGAAATTGATTTTCTGATTCAGTATGATGTTGCCATATCTTAAGAAGTATGTTTTGAAGAGAATTAAGATGTCGGTAAAAGACATAGAAAGAATGTGATGAATAAGGGGAGGAGTAAGTTATTCAATGGGCAACTATTACCGAGTTAGACAATGATGAGATCATGATGTTTAGATTGTTTTTGATATCCTACATATGCTATTGTTTGTAAGGTTAATAATATACTATGTTATCGAGCAAATATCCTAGTCGGTAAACCCTAATGTTATCGCTATCGTTTAATGAAGACGAAATGTCTACCGAGTGAAGTTTAGTATTTACCGAGTTACAACTGAGTAATAATAGAATGCATTGGATGAATAAAAGCATTATTTAATGAAGGAAGCTGATGAGCTGGATATGATTAAATGATTGTTACAATGTGTATGAAGTTTTTTAAGGATCTATGGCAATGGAAGATCAGTAGCAAGATCTACAGCTCAGATTGAACTATAATACCCTAACACAAGTTCCAAGAAATGTATGCAAGTTCCAAGGCGAGGTAAAACATTTTTAGATCGAAGGATATAGTGAACCTGGTCAAGATTGAAGATCTGATGGCTATGATTGATCATGGGAAATGTAATCAAGGAGATTAAGCGGTTAGCAAATTGTTTATAAATAAGAAACTATTGATAAACAATGTATGCAGGCAAGTGTAAGAACAGGGATGCTACATAGTGATTACCGAGCACAGAAGCTTGAAGACCTATTTGAATAATAGAGTAAGGAGCCTAGTAGAGGGACAAGATAAGTCCTATGACTATATTGTATTGAGCAAATAAGAATTTGCTTCAACATTTTAGATGCAAAGTTGCAAACATATTCATTACTGTTGTTTATTTATAAGTGACAGAAAATCTCTTAACCGAGTGGACTTAACATTCTTATTTGTAAATCCTCTAGCAAGGTGACATTCTAATTGAGTGTTTGAAACCCTTTAATAAGGTCACCTCTAACAAGGTGAAGATCCTAACAGATCTGAGGGAAATCCCTTAACCGGGTCACATCTAGCAATTTGTTTGTAATCTTTAACAGGATTTCCTTTTAACTGAGCATACTCTAGAAGAGTATATTTCTTAGTGGGTCTGAAATCCCACAGTGGTTTTTCCCTATTTGGGTTTCCACGTTAAATCTGGTGTTATATGTTTTGTGGTGTTATCTGTTTATGAGTCTGCATGCTTTATAGTTTTTCTGATAAGGTTACCGAGGTTGAATCTATTGAATATATTGAAGATTAAGTTTGTATGATTCACCCCCCCCCTCTCATCTTATTAACAATTTGTATCAGAGCTTTGGACTCTGGAAGTAAAGTTTAAAGGCACTTGAGGAAAAGATCCAAAGATGTATAAGAGGGATGCACCGAAGCTGAACAAGTCAAGTTTCTCTACATGACAGAAAAGGATGAAGCTGCACCTATCAGGAATTGCAGAATATGTTGTATATTATCTAGAGAATGATTTCATTACACCTAGCACCTATCCATTGACAATGGAAGAGATAAAGGCAAAGCAAGAACATATTCAAGCAATGATTGAAATAACATCTGCATTGACCAACTCAGAGTTTAATGATCTAGAAGGCTACAATGATGCCAAATCAATGTGGGACAAGCTCATATCTGTGTATGGTGGTGATGAACATGTTCAAAGAGAAAAAGTGGATAGTCTAAGAGGACAACTTGAATCTATGAGAATGAATGAAGGTGAGAACATAACCCAGTATAGTACAAGGTTAAAGGAGATTGTTAATCAAATCAAAGGAGTAGGAGGAACCATTGAAGAGAAGGATGTCACAAGTAAGTTATTAAGAACCCTTCTACCTGCTTATGCAATCCAAGTCTCTGCAATCAATGAATTGAGGTCTATACCTAATATGTCAGTTTCTTTGGATGCTACTATTGGTAAGCTACATGCATTTGAACTAAGTAACTTTGATAACAATGGGTCTTCGGTAAATAAAGTTGAGTCTGCATTTAGTTCTTTTCATCTTGATGAATCTAATGATTACAATGATAGAAAGTATAAGTATTCTGAAGGGAATCACAATGGAGCAAGTGAAAGATTTCACAAAAACATGGAGGAGGTACACAAACTATATGAAGAAATCAAAAAGCAAGAAGAGTTTGAAGCACTTTTAGCCAGAAGGCTACCGAGAGGAAAAGGTAAGTACAAAGGAAAATTGCCTTTTAAATGTTTTAATTGTGATAGAATAGGACATATGGCTTCTAACTGTCCTAACAAAGAATCTAGTGAAAAGAGAGATTACCGAGATGACAGACAAAAAGATAATCATTACAGAGGACACCAAGACTTCAAAAGAAGAGATAAAAAGACATGCCTAATAGCAGATGAGGAATCAAATGATGATAAATTAGATGAAACTGATATAGAGGAAGTTTTTATGTGGCTATCAAAGATGGATTAGATGAAGAAAGGTATGAAGAAAAAGATTTAATATCTCACATAAATACTAATGATTCTTGGATCATAGATAGTGGATGCTCACATCACATGACAGGTGATAAACACAAGTTTGTTATATTAGAAGATTATGATGGAGGTTATGTAAGATTTGCACCATGTCCAATAAGAGGTAAAGGATCTATAACACTTCTTGACAATGCTAAATGCAATGATGTTTATTGGGTTGAAGGTTTGAAATACAATTTGCTGAGTGTAGCACAGCTAAACAATACAAGATACCGAATAGAGTTTCAGAAAGGAATTGTCAAAGTTCATGACAAGCATGGAAAGTTAGTAGCTACTAGGACACAAAAAAAAGGTAACACATTTCACCTTGACTCAACTTGGAATAAGTGTCTATATGCAAAGATAGATGATATCTAGTTATGGCATAAAAGGTTTTGTCATGTAAATTTTGATAATCTGATCAAAATAAGTAAGAAGCACCAAGTAAGAGGTCTATCGAGTTTGGAGAAACCTGAGAATGCTATGTGTCAAGGATGCCAGATGGGAAAGATGACAAGATCAAGCTTTACAAGTAAGTCCTACACTTCTAAGGGAATTTTAGATCTTGTGCATACTAATCTTTGCGGTCCTATGAAAGTTCAGAGTTATTATGGTGATAAATATTTCATATTATTTGTGGATGATTATTCAAGGATGATGTCAGTTATGTTTTTAAAAGAAAAATCAGAAGCTTTTCAAATGTTTAAATGGTACAAGGAAAGAGCTGAAAATGAAACAGGGAGACAATTGAATTGTCTGAGATCTGATAGAGGAGGAGAGTTCACTTCTAATGAGTTCAACTTATTCTGCAATGATCATGGTATTAAAAGACAAGTCTCTGCACTGAGAACTCCACAGCAAAATAGAATAGCTGAGAGAAGAAATAGATCTATTGTGGATTGTGCCAGAACCCTGATGATTGAAAAGAAAGTACCACAAAAATTTTGGAGAGAAGCAATAAGCATTGTTGTTTACACCTTGAACCAAGTACAACTGAAGAAAGGAACTTTGAAGACACCATATGAAATCTGGTATGACAAGAAACCTAATGTAAGTTACTTTAAAATTTTTGGAAGTAGATGCTATATTCACAAAGATGATAGAAATGGTAAGTTTGATCAGAAAAGTGAAGAAGGAACATTTCTAGGTTATTCTTCTAGAAGCAAAGTATTTAAATGTCTGATCAAATCATCTAACAAAATAGTAGAAAGTGCAAATTTGAAAATTGATGAATTTGCATAAAGAAATGATGAAGAAAGCTCCAAAGAACCAGAAGATTATGAAGGATTTGTGTATGTTCAACCGAGAAGTCCTACCGAGAAAACTGCTGAAGGAAATGAAGAGAATACTCAGTTACCGAGTGATGAAGAAGATCATACAGAGCCTACTGAGCCTATATTAGCCAAGTATGTCAGAAGGAATCATGCATCAAGTCAGATTATAGGAGATAAGAATGATCCAGTGATGACAAGGAACAAACTAAGACAGAACACATGTCTAATATCTGAATTTGAACCGAGGATAGTGAAAGAGGCATTTAATAGTGAAGATTGGATAAATGCTATGACAGAAGAGATTGATCAAATCAAGAAGAATGACACATGGACACTGGTCCCAAGACTGAAGGACAAAAATGTAATCGGTACAAAGTGGATTTTCAGAAACAAGTTGAATGAAAAAGGTGAGGTCATTCGAAATAAAGCAAGACTAGTTTGCAAAGGTTATGCTCAAGAAGAAGCAATTGATTATGGTGAGACTTTTGCACCTGTGGCAAGACTTGAAGGAGTAAGAAAATTGTTGGCATATGCTGCTTACAAGAATTTCAAAGTATATCAAATGGATGTCAAATCTGCATTTCTGAATGGTATATTAGAAGAAGAAGTTTTTATTGAACAACCTGAAGGATTTGTTGTAGGAGAGAATAAAGATCAGGTATGTAAGCTAAACAAAGCTTTATATGGTCTAAAGCAAGCACCTAGAGCATGGTATGAAAGATTGCACTCTTATTTAATAAAGATTGGTTTTATAAGAACTAGTGAAAATAGTAATATGTACATAAACAATGATGAAGACAATGGAATACTAATCTCAGCCATATTTGTTGATGATATTATCTTTTGTGGAAATGACTCTTTATGCAATAACTTTGGAAATGAAATGTGCAAAGAATTTCAGATGTCATTAATCAGTGAAATAAAGTATTTTATAGGTCTACAAATACTACAAATGAAAGATGAGATTTTCATTACTCAATCCAAGTACATAAAGGAAATCTTGAAGAAATTTGGAATGGAGGATTCAAAACTAGTAAGTACTCCTATGACTACCAACTGTAAACTATCAAAGAATGATGAATCTGCATCTGTTGATGAGACACTTTACCGATCTATGATTGGAAAGTTGCAATAAGTTGTTCACAGTAGGCCAGATATAGCACATGCAATAGGTATAGTTGCAAGATTTTCTGTAGATCCCAAGGAAACACATATGACAACAATCAAGAGAATTTTCAGATACCTCAAAGGCACCGAGGATTATGGCTTAGTATATTAGAAAGGAAATATTTTTGATTTAAAAGTTTACACTGATGCTGATTGGGTAGGCAACATTGATGACAGAAAAAGCACAAGTGGAGAAGCTTTCTTTTTAGGAGGAAGACTAGTGAGTTGGCTTAGCAAGAAACAAGGATGTATTTCACAGTCAACAACAGAAGTTGAATACGTTGTTGCAGCATTGAATTGTACCAATATAGAATGGATCAAACAACTATTGGAAGGCATAAATGAGATATTTACCGAGCCAGTAACTATATTCTATGACAATACTAGTGCCATAAACATTTTAAAGAACCCTGTTATGCACTCTAAGACAAAACACATCTTTATCAAGTATCATTATCTTAGAGAAGAAGTCCAAGAGAAGAAAGTGGCATTGGAATATGTTAGCTCAAAGGAACAAATAGTAGATATCTTCACCAAGCCACTGCCAAGGGACACTTTTGAGTATCTCAGAAGTTAGGTAGGGGTCCTACCCCTATCTTCCACTCAATGACAGAGTTTGATGAAAGAATCAATTCGATGACTCTACAGAATACCTTTTATGAGTTGATGCTGATTTACACACTTTAGGAGCTTTTCTAAAGGTGTGCAACAGACAAAAATAGGGAATAGGAGTTGAAGACAAAATGCTCTAACTGAGACTGAGTTGATATTGAACAGCAAAGGAATTACTTCACACAGGAAGAAATTAAGTATTAGTTTTCTTTTGGCATTGTTGTCAAAGGGGGAGAAGACTAATGTATGGGGGAGAGGACTAATGTCAAGGGGAGAGCATTTCAGCATCTCACAACAATCTGAATCTGAATCATTTAGGTCAAATCAATTGGTTTTGCCATCAATACCAAAGGGGAAGATTGTTGGCATTATAACAGACAAGAAGAGATTGTTGGCATTCCAATTACAATAACAGATTGTTGGTATTTCAATAAGGATATTGAGAAGGTTGTTGATGATTATGGTTATAACTGATTAAGGATGTTTACTGTCCTAACAATATTATTTTGTCATTGATGTCAAGAAATTGATTTTCTGATTCAGTATGATGTTGCCATATCTTAAGAAGTATGTTTTGAAGAGAATTAAGATGTCGGTAAAAGACACAGAAAGAATGTGATGAATAAGGGGAGGAATAAGTTATTCAATGGGCAACTATTACCGAGCTAGACAATGATGAGATCATGATGTTTAGATTATTTTTGATATCCTACATATGCTATTATTTGTAAGGTTAATACTATAATATGTTACCGAGCAAAGAACCTAGTCAGTAAACCCTAAGGAACCTAGTCGATAAACCCTAAGGTTATCATTATCGGTTAATGAAGACGAAATGTCTACTGAATGAAGTTTAGTATTTACCGAGTTACAACCGAGTAATAACAGAATGCATTGGATGAATAAAAGCATTATTTAATGAAGGAAGCTGATGAGCTAGATATGATTAAATGATTGTTACAACATGTATGAAGTTTGTTAAGGATCTATGGCAATGGAAGATCGGCAGGAAGATCTACAGCTCATATTGAACTGCAATACCCTAACACAAGTTCCAAGAAATGTATGCAAGTTCCAAGGCAAGGTAAAACATTTTTAGATCGAAGGATACATTGAACCTGGTCAAGATTGAAGATCTGATGGCTATGATTGATCATGGGAAATGTGATCAAGGAGATTATGCAGTTAGCAAATTGTTTATAAATAAGGAACTATTGATAAACAATGTATGCAGGAAAGTGTAATCACAGGGATGCTACATAGTGATTACCGAGCACAGAAGCTTGAAGACCTATTTGAATAACAGAGTAAGGAGCCCAGCAGAGGGACAAGATAAGTCCTATGACTAGATTGTATTGAGCAAATAAGAATCTACTTTAGCATTTTAGATGTGAAGTTGCAGACATATTCATTATTGTTATTTATTTGTAAGTGACAGAAAATCTCTTAACCGAGTGGACTTAACAGTCTTATTTATAAATCCTCTAGCAAGGTGACATTCTGATTGAGTGTTTGAAACCCTTTAACAAGGTCACCTCTAACAAGGTGAAGATCCTAACAGATCTGAGGGAAATCCCTTAACCGGTTCACATCTAGCAATGTTTTTGTAATCTTTAACAGGATTTGCTTTTAACCAAGCATACTCTAGAAGAGTGTATTTCTTAGTGGGTCCGAAATCCCACAGTGGTTTTTCCCTATTTGGGTTTCCATGTTAAATCTAGTGTTATATGTTTTGTGGTGTTATCTGTTTATGAGTCTGCATGCTTTACAGTTTTTTTGATAAGGTTACCAAGGTTGAATCTGTTGAATATATTGAAGATTGAGTTTGTATGATTCACCCGCCCCCCCTCTCGTCTTATTAACACATATGTCTAGTCATCTTATTAAATGCAGTGATTTGGATCATGAAGGATTGTAGATTTGAATAACAAAATGTATTCAGTTATTGATAATGCAATTAAGGTATGCTTAGAAAGTATTCACTAGTTTATGATGAATTTAACTAGGCTTTGAAATTAGATGCATGTCTTATGTTTTAATGAAAGTTTGAATTTAATGGTTGGTTAAATTTTATTGGAAGAACTTAATCAGGTTACCTATAATTTTAACCTCAATGGATGAACCTTATCATGTTGTCTATATTTTTATCTTCTGAAAGAAATTATCCTTTGTTTAAGTATTATCTTGTCATTAAGTCATTCAACTTAATTGAATTAACTAGCGTGAGTTGAGTTAAATGTGGAATTAAGTAATCACGTTGGGAAACTCTTTAGGTGTTAGATGATGTCTTCCGCTGTGTAATCTGAATTTTGATATCTCATTGTATCATTGTGTTGTGTTTAATTTAAAAAAATAAAATTATTTGCACTCTATTCTTGTGTTTTAGCTTATCCCTTCGGGGTTTCTTGGTGGAGCATTACATTTGGTATCAGAGCCAAGTTGCAAACACTGGGATCTCTTGTTTCACTTGTGCCCTTAGTTGGTATGAGGTGTATGTCATGCCCAAACTTTTGGGCAAAAATGAAACAACAAATTTTTTTTTTAAAGCATCCTAACAAAACTAGTTAAGCTAAATTAAATATGCAATAATTAAGTCTTGTCTTAACTATGTTTAAACTGTGGAAATTAAAAGAGTTGTTTACTAAAGTTAATCTAATTAACTTAATCAAACATTCGAAAATAAATTAAATGCAGAAAATAACTCTCCAAAAGAATCATTACTACTTTTTTAATTAATAAATTAATTTAAACAAAATTCTTTAACCAAATTGACAAGAGATATTATTAATCTCAAATAATCTTTTAATTGCTCTAGGAATTAATTAAATTAATTCTAGCACTAGATTACTAAAATTTAATAATCAATTGGGCAATAAATATAATGTGCCTAAAATCTGACTAAAGGGTTACGTAAATTCATAATATAAATTGATGTATAAAAATTAAATTTTGAAAGCCAAAATTAAGGTGGAACTAAAATTAATCCCCTATGGCTAAATATTACAATAGACTCTCATTAATACTTATTAATAAAAATTAAACCAAAAAGATTTCAACTTAAACATCTTATACATATATTTATATACCTATATGTTTTATATATAGAATATATAATATATATAAATATAAATAAAAATACTTAAACTAAATCTATACTCTTAATCCAAATTTATACTTACACACACACACACACACACATATATATTTAAAATGTATATATATGAAATCATGGAATTAATTGACTATAACCATATAAAGCCAAAAATAAGAAAATGGGGATACCCTATTCAAAATTTGAATAGGGTTTCCCCCCTTTTCAAATTATCTAACATAAAAAAAATATACCCAAACTTAAACTAAAAGTTTATAAAAACAACTACCATACTTTCCTTTCTAAACTAACTCACGAATACCCTAACCCGAAATCTGGGTTAGGGTTTCGTGTTATGCAGTAGGGTAGGTCTGTTCATGGCGGAGGCATAACACACAGAGGCCGCAAGAAAAAAAGGTGGAGGCGGCATCTTCAATGGCCACAAAAAGGGGTTTTATCACAGGGGGCAGATGATATCATAGGTCGCCACTAATGGAGACTGCGGGGTTGCGCCCCCCCAGTGGTGCCTTGGGTGCCACTGCGGGTCGTGCCTCGCAATGACATTGCGGCGTCCCTATAGGATGCAACCCGCAGTGGTAGGCAAGGCTGCCCCTATGGGTCGCAGTCGTAATGGCGCTACGATGCCTCTATGGCTCCGAGCCACCCGAGGGCCTCCCGCGTGGAGCTTGGGCTCCGTGGGACTCTCGGGGTAGGGTTAACAATATTTTTTTTGATTAATATTTTTTTTTAATATGAGTTATATATATATATATATATATATATATATATATATATATATATATATAGGTGACAAATATGCAGCATTAAAAATAATTATGACAGTAAAATAAAATAGCATGATAAATATTTTAAATAGTTCATTTCTGCAATAAAAATAAACATCAATCTATTTAGAAAATATTGGATTTATTTTAATTTTATTTTTACTTTAAAATATACAAGACATATAAAATTAATAGTTTTCTTTTTCATGATTAAATATTTATTTACTAAACACATAAGGTAGATTATAATATATTAGGTTAAATGTGTTTATTTTTCATTTTTAATGCCATATAGTTAACTATAGGAAAATATTAATTTATCTACCCTTATTTTCTGCATATTTTTTTTGAATAAGTGATAGAAATAAATAAATTACAGCAACATTAATATAGTCTAGAAATCACATAAAAACATTGTCATCATGTAAAATGCATTTTTATTATTCATACTAAAAGCTATTTATCTCTATTTTGCATTTGGAAATAAATAAATAGAACTACATGTTTATTTCTCTCTACTATCATTCATGCTTTACTACTTCATTTATTTCCATTATTTTTCCAATATGCTTAAAAAGATAGAAGGCACTTTTATTTCCAAAAACATAAATACAACAAATATTAATTCAAGAACTATAGAAAGCTTATTCCATAAATATATTTCATTTCTTTCTTGCAATAACAAACTCAATAAAAGAATGCATTTCATTTTTATGATAAAACATGGTAATAGAGAATACTTTCATTTACAACATAGTAACTTTTACAAAGACGGTGAATACCCAACTTAGCCTCTCATTCTATTAAATGAGGGCTTCAAAAATAAATAAATTTTTCAATAGAAATATTAACAAATGATAATACTAGTAACTCCTAGCTTTTCTTTTCCTTTCCTTCCTTTCCAAGCAAACCTGCAATACAAAGTCTTAAGGTTGTGACCATGGAGGCTCACCTCCAAACCTAGGCTTACTAGAAGCCACCCTCAAGCTTGGAGAACCAAGACCTAGACGGGTTACACTCAAGCAATACATAAACAAGCATGACAAACTTACAACAAACATATTCCCATCCCAAGGCTTAACATCATCACATAGTGTGATTTTTACATGGGTGGAAGTGGACTAAGTACCTTGAAGAGAAACTACAAAATAGTAGAACACAAGGCCATCACAAGGCAACCAAGAGCACATCACAAGACTCTCTACCACTCCAAAGACTCTCTACCCAAGGCAAATCTCATACCACACTCAAATATTTGGAAAAAGGCTTTGGTTGAAACAATCTCCCTCTAAGAGACATGTCAAAATCAAAACACTATTCAACACATGTGTCAAGTGACACAATAAAATACATTACTTAATTACACATGGAAATTGTCTCTTATTGGATTAAACAAATTAATAAATACAATTTAACACACATGCAAACATTTACATTTACAAATAAAATATGATACATATGGGGTTTTGTCTCTCCAAATAGACAACCCCTAGTTTTACAAACATACAAAGGTCTAGGCTTGATTCTCCATATTGTTTCCATGGTCACATGGATAATTTTCCTACACATCTCAATTACACATTATTAATTCTCAAATAACCTCATATAATTTTAAACATATAAATAAGAATACAGTTCAATCACTCTG
Organism: Cryptomeria japonica; assembly: GCF_030272615.1. Lineage (NCBI taxonomy): Eukaryota > Viridiplantae > Streptophyta > Pinopsida > Cupressales > Cupressaceae > Cryptomeria > Cryptomeria japonica. The sequence continues at coordinate 445,296 of NW_026728859.1, read as the reverse complement.
CATATAATTGCCATCATACAAATCAATTTACCATATATCCAAAGCAATCCACATAAGCAATTATCATAATTCTTATAAATTCCAACCTTTCATAAGACATGCATCATAATTATAACATCATAATAAATTTTTACAATTCAAATAAATGACATACACCATCTCAATGTAATCCTATCCTGGAATCATATAAAATTCTATATCCATAATGCATAGAAATGAAGAATCAATTTATCAATGTTATCCAATCCTAGGATCATATAAAGTTATATATCCATAATGCATAAAAATGAAGCATCCATAATAGTTCTAACATGAAAATCACTGAAAGGCTAGGACAGGTCAGGGTAGGGCCTCACACCCTCCCCCTCTAGGCATGAACTTCCTCTTGGAGTTTATCAAAAAGATGGGGGTACTGAGATCTCATACGTGTTGCGTCCTCCCATGAAGCTGTAACCTTGTCATAGCAATCCCACTGGACCCTAACCTGGTCTAGATCTCGACCTCGAAGGGCTAGCATCTGGCATGCCAAAATGCGAATGGGCTCCAAAGCTAGTTATCCGTCTGACTCCACTTGCAAGGCATCCCAATCTAAAATATGAGACTCATCATAGATATACTTTCTCAAAACTAATACATGAAACACATCATGGATGCATGATAGGCTAGGTGGCAATGCTAACTGATAGGCAACTGGTCCTACAAAGCAAGGTGCAAGCTTAGAACCCTTTCTGTAACGTATTGGACTCTTATGCGGTCACACTCTTAAGAAGACTCAGTCTCCAACCAAGAAGCTATGATCTATTCTCTTCACATCTACATACTTCTTTTGTCTATCATGGGCCTCTCTTAGATGCTATCTAATCAGATCCATCTACTGCTCCATATCTTGAACTATCTTAGGCCTGATAGCTACTCTATCCTCAATGTTGTCCCAACTCAATAGTGTTCTACAAGGCCTACCGTACAATGCCTGAAAGGGTGGCATCCCCAAAGAAGTGTGATGTCTGTTGTTATAGGCAAAATCTACCAGGGGAAGGTACTCTTCCCATCTAGTCTAGTGATCCATGACGTACATGCGAAGCATATCCTCTAACACCTGGTTAACCCTCTCTATCTGTCCATCCATTTTCAGATGATAGGTTGTGCTGAAATTGAGCTTGGTGCCCATAGCTTCCTGTAATGCCTACCAAAAGGAAGAAGTGAAGAGTGAATCCCTATTAGAAATAATCTTGTATGGAACACCATGAAGTCTAACAATGTCTCGCAAGAACACCTGTGCCACTGCTGGTGCTGTAAAGGTAGTCTGAACTGGTGAGAAGTGGGCCACTTTGGTCAACTTGTCAACTATCACCAAGATGGCATCATGGTGATGGGATGACATGGGAAGACCAATGATGAAATACATGGATATAGTATCCCACTTCCACTCTGGTATAGAATTAGACTGGAGCAACCCACCTGGATGGCGGTGCTCCGCCTTGGCTCTCTGACACTTAAGGCATCAAGCTACTAACTCATCAATAAGTTGTCACATACCTAGCCAATGATATAACTATCTCAAGTCTGCATGCATCTTCTTAACTCTGGGATGTGCTGCATAAGGAGCTCTATGAGCCTCCATCACAATGAACTCTCGCAATCCCCTGAAAGAAGGTACATAGGTGCACCCTCTATGGCGTAATAGTCCATCAGACTCTAGGAATAATCAACATACTTCCCCTCCAGGGTCTCCTATGATTGAATCACTTGACAAACCTCTAAATACCATCCATCCTCTAGCAACTACTGCAAAATACGATCTCTCAAATTTGTGCCCATAGATATGGAGTATACCTCATGACGTCTCCTACTCAAGGCATCTACAACTACATTTTCTTTCCCCTTGATGTAGTGAATGTCAAAATCATACTTGCATAAAAACTCCATCCATCTCCTCTAACGAGCATTAAGATTCGACTGAGTGAATATGTACTATAAGCTCTGATGGTCTAAATGAATCTCAAAATGATGACCCAAAAGGAAGTGTCTCCACTTCACAAGTGCATGCACTACTGCTACAAGCTCAAGGTCATGAGTAGGGTAATTATGCTCGTGAGTCCTTAATTTTCCTAGACTCAAATGCTATAGCTCTACCATCCTGCATGAGGACTGCTCCTAAACCCTCTAGGGAAGCATCTGTACAAACCATGAAGTCAGTTGGGGGATTTGGCACTACAAGGATAGGTGCACTAGTAAGTTCCCTTTTGAGTTCCTGAAAGGCCCTCTCGCACTTCTCTGTCCACTCAAATTTCTTCCCTTTATGCTAAAGAGAAGTAATAGGATGTGCGACTCTAGAGAATCCCTCAACAAAGCGTCGATAATAACTTGCTAGGCCCATGAAGCTCCTGACCTCCGTCACACTAGTTGGCGTTGGCCAATCCATGATAGCTTTGATCTTTGATGGGTCAATTGAGATCCCAATACAAGATATAACATGCCCTAGATACTTGACCTCTGATCTAAAGATAGCACACTTTGACAAATTGTTGTACAACTGATTGTCCCTCAAACACTGCAAAACCTGCCTCAGGTGCTCCTCATGCTCCTCATTCCAAGAATATATCAATATGTCATCGAGGAACACAATCACAAAACCATCAAGGAAGGTGTAGAATACCCCATTCATGAGCCTCATGAAAATAGCTGGAGCATTCATAGGACCGAATGGGACCACGGTGAACTCATAGTGGCCATATCTAGTGCGAAATGCAGTCTTGTGGATATCGCTCTCCACTATTCTTAACTAATGGTACTCTGACTTCAGATCTATTTTGGAAAACACTTTGGCACCCTGAAGTTGGTCGAATGAATCATCGATCCTGGGCAAAGGGTATCAGTTCTTGATGGTTACTTTGTTCAACTGATAGTAATCCATGCATAACCGAAGAGATCCATCCTTTACGAAGATGACTGGTGCACCCCAAGGGGATACACTAGGATGAATGTGACCCTTCTCTAGAAGTTCTTCAAGCTCCATCTTGAGCTCATTAAGCTCATTTTTGGTCATCCTATAAGGTGCTCTCAAAACTGGCTCAACTCTTGGTACAAGGTCTATCTAAAAGTCAATCTCTCTACGGGGCAGAATACTAGGTAGCTCTGAAGGAAACAAGTCTGAATATCCCTTAAGGATAGGATGGTCATCAATAAATGGTTCCTTTTCATCTTCTTCCTCTCTATCACTGATGGTGATGGCAAATAACCAACATCCCATTCGCATGCTCTGCTTAAGCTGCATTGCAGAAATCATATGAAGGGACATGGGTCTCTGAATCCTAGTGATTACTATGGGAGAACCATGATCATCCTCACACTCAATCTCTTTCTAGCTATAATCCATCTTGGCTCAGTGGGTGTAAAGCCAATCCATGCCAAGTACGATGCCATAAGATCTGAGTGGTGTAACTCTAAGGTCTACTAAGGTGGTGGTATTACCAATCTAGAGCTGACATCCCCTAACCTTTGATTCCACTAGCACTCTAGCCCCTAAAGCTAACTCCACTTCCCAATTGACACCTTGTCTAATTGCCACTATCCCGCAATGCTCCACAACCAATGGAGATATGAAGGAGTTTGTAGCTCCTGAATCAAACAAGATAGAAACACTGCTACCTCTGATCATACCTGCAGCCTCAATAACTATGGCTTGATGTTCTACCTAGTGATTGTCAACTATTGCAAAGACTCTATGGGACTTTCCCATATCCCCAACTGTAGGCTTTGATGCTACCATCCGCTAACTGCCTACCATCTGACCTTGAGGACACTCTCTTGCCATGTGCCCCATGACCCCACATGTGAAACAAGCACCACGTGCCTGAAATTGGATGCCCTGAGGCTTAGAAAAAGACTGCCCACCTATTCTGCTCGAACCATTGTACCCACCCCTGGAGGAATGTTGAGTCCATGCCAGAGGTGTGTAAGGAACCTGGGGTCTTTGATCTCACCTCAGACCCTAAGACTGCCATTGTTTGGGCTTTAAGGCCTCCTGACTCTGCAGAGGCCTCTGCCTCTAGTTCTGTTGTGACTATTGCAGAGGAGGGGGTTTGGAAAACCCTGATGTATGTCTACTATTACCCTTCCAATGGGGTTTCTGAAACCCATATGTCTAGGGTATAGGGTTTCGGTTCTGGAATCGATCCCTCATGTCCTGTGGCCTGACATGAATTTCCTCTGCTATCAAGGCCTTGTCCACAACAACCCGAAGGCTTGCTGGAGCTACCACCCTCATCGGTCCTTCTATCCTGGCATTTAGACCCCTAATAAAATGGTTGATGAGAGGCTTCTCGTCCTTCAGGTAATCTACATATGGTAAGAGCTCAAAGAACTTGCTCTCATATTAGGTCACTGAGAGACCCTTCTGCTGGAGGTCATGGAACTCATTGATCCTACACTGCCTGTAGTGCTCTGACAAGTATCTCTCCTTGAACCTCTCTGTAAAGATCTCCCATGTGAGGGTGTTTGCAATTAGGCCACACTTGTATTCCTCCTTCTTCCACCATGTGGAGGTCGTTCCTCTCAAAAGGTGAACTGCTACTCATGCCTTTAGATTACTCTCATAGGAACACAATGCAAAGCACCTATCTAGGCTCAAAAGTCAAGCCTCGGCTTCTACCCCATCGGTAGATCCCCCAAAAGATGGTGGTTGAAGGTGCAAAACCTCTCTGATCAGATCCCTTGGATCACAATGTGCTCTCTCAAAATACACTAGCACTGCTACTGGAGGTGGTCTGGGTAGATGAACAGACTCAAGCTCATGCCCAGCCTGACTCTCTAAGGGATTAGGAGGTGGACTCCTACTCTGCTCCCTAACTGCTAATCTATGGTTCTCTGAATTCTGGTTTTTTGCCCGAAGGTCCACTGTTGTAAGCTTATCCTAAACTATCCCTATCAGGTTCTGAAGAGCAACTAAGATGTCTCAATTCAGGTCCACCAGTCGTTCGGGAGGAGCCTCTGGGTTCCTTTCTGAAACTAATTTCTCCCTAACGGCATCTTCATGTGCCATGCATGCATGCCTAGGACCTCTACCACGCTTGCGAGCTTGTTGCGTAGTCGGAGGCATCCTTATGAGAAAATAAAATAAAAAGAAATAAATAAATAATTTTTTTGGAGAAAAAGTTTAATTAATTAAATAATTAAAGTGAAACGTAATGGAGAAAGGTTCCTAGTGTTGGAAACCTTGCTCTGATACCAAAATGTCATGCCCAAACTTTTGGGCAAAAATGAAACAATAATTTTTTTTTTAAAGCATCCTAATAAAACTAATTAAGCTAAATTAAATATGCAATAATTAAGTCTTGTCTTAACTATGTTTAAACTTTGGAAATTAAAAGAGTTATTTACTAAAGTTAATCTAATTAACTTAATCAAACATGCGAAAATAAATTAAATATGAAAAATAACTCTCCAAAAGAATCATTACTACTTCTTTAATTAATAAATTAATTTAAACAAAAATCTTTAACCAAATTGACAAGAGATATTATTAATCTCAAATAATCTTTTAATTTCTCTAGGAATTAATTAAATTAATTCTAGCACTAGATTACTAAAATTTAATAATCAATTGGGCAATAAATATAATGCGCCTAAAATCCAACTAAAGGGTTAAGTAAATTCATAATATAAATTGCTCTCTAAAAATTAAATTTCGAAAGCCAAAATTAAGGTGGAACAAAAATTAATTCCCTATGGCTAAATATTACAATAGACTCTCATTAATACTTATTAATAAAAATTAAACTAAAAAGATTTCAACTTAAACATCTTATACATATATTTATATACCTATATGTTATATATATATAGCATATATAATATATATAAATATAAATAAAAATACTTAAACTAAATCTATACTCTTAATCCAAATTTATACTTACACATCTATATATATATGAAATCATGGAATTAATTGACTATAACCATATAAAGCCAAAAATAAGAAAATGGGGATACCCTATTCAAAATTTGAATAGGGTTTCCCCCCCTTTTCAAATTATCTAACATAAAAAAAATATACCCAAACCTAAACTAAAAGTTTATAAAAACAACTATGATACTCTCTTTTCTAAACTAACTAAATCCGGGTTAGGGTTTCGTTTTATGTAGCAGGGTAGGTTTGTTCATGCCGGAGGCATAACACATAGTGGCCACAAGAAAAAAAGGTGGAGGCGACATCTTCAATGGCCACAGAAAGGGGTTTTATTGTAGGGGGGCAGATGATATCATAGGTCGCCGCTAATGGAGACTGCGGGGTTGCACCCCCACAGCGGCCCCTTGGGCGCCACTGCGGGTCGTGCCCCGCAATGACATTGTGGCATACCTGTGGGATGCAACCTGTAGTGGCGGCCAAGGCCACCCTTGCGGGTCACAGCCGCAGTGGCGGTGCAGTGCCTCTATGGCCCCGAGCCGCTCGAGGGCCTCCCGCATGGAGCTTGGGCTCCATGGGACTCTCGGGCTAGGGTTAACAAATTTTTTTTTTTATTAATATTTTTTTTTTAATGAGTTATATATAAATATTTATATATATACACATTAAATCATGTATATATATATATATATATATATATAGGTGAAAAATATGCAACATTAAAAATAATTATGACAGTAAAATAAAACAACATGATAAACATTTCAAATAGTTTGTTTCTACAATAAAAATAAACATTAATCTATTTAGCAAATATTGGATTTATTTTAATTTTATTTTTACTTTAAAATATACAAGACATATAAAATTAATAGTTTTCTTTTTCATGATTAAATATTTATTTACTAAACACATAAGGCAGATTATAATATATTAGGTTAAATGTATTTCTTTTTATTTTTAATGCTATATAGTTAACTATAGGAAAATATTAATTTATCTACCCTTATTTTCTGCATTTTTTTTTTGAATAAATGACAGAAATAAATAAATTACAGCAGCATTAATATAGTCTAGAATTCACTTAAAAAATATTGCCATCATGTAAAATGGATTTTTATTATTCATACTAAAAGCTATTTATCTCTATTTTGCATTTGGAAATAAATAAATAGAACTACATGTTTATTTCTCTCTACTATCATTCATGCTTTACTACTTCATTTATTTCCATTATTTTTCCAATATGCTTAAAAAGATAGAAGGGACTTTTATTTCCAAAAACATAAATACAACAAATATTAATTCAAGAACTATAGAAAGCTTATTCCATAAATATATTTCATTTCTTTCTTGCAATAACAAACTCAATAAAAGAATGCATTTCATTTTTATGATAAAACATGGTAATAGAGAATACTTTCATTTACAACATAGTAACTTTTACAAAGAGGATGAATACCCAACTTAGCCTCTCATTCTATTAAATGAGGGCTTCAAAAATAAATAAATTTTTCAATAGCAATATTAACAAATGACAATACTAGTAACTCCTAGCTTTTCTTTTCCTTTCCTTCCTTTCCAAGCAAACCTACAATACAAAGTCTTAAGGTTGTGACCATGGAGGCTCACCTCCCAACATAGGCTTACTGGAAGCCACCCTCGAGCTTGGAGAACCAAGACCTAGACGGGTTATAGTCAAGCAATACACAAACAAGCATGACAAACTTACAACAAACATATTCCCATCCCAAGGATTAACATCATCACATAGTGTGATTTTTACATGGGTAGAAGTGGACTAAGTACCTTGAGGAGAAACTATAAAATAGTAGAACACAAGGCCATCACAAGGCAACCAAGAGCACATCACAAGACTCTCTACCACTCCAAAGACTCTCTACCCAAGGCAAATCTCATACCACACTCAAATATTTAGAAAAAGGCTTTGGTTGAAACAATCTCCCTCCAAGAGACATGTCAAAATCAAAACACTATTCAACACGTGTCAAGTGACACAATAAAATACATTACTTAATTACACATGGAAATTGTCTCTTGTTGGATTAAACAAAATAATAAATACAATTTAACACACATGCAAACATTTATGTTTACGAATAAAATATGATACATACGGGGTGTTATCTCTCCAAATAGACAACACCTGGTTTTACGAACGTACAAAGGTCTAGGCTCGATTCTCCATATTGTTTCCATGGTCACATGGAAAATTTTCCTATGCATCTAAATTACACATTAGTAATTCTCAAATAACCTCATATAATTTTAAACATATAAACAAGAATACAGTTCAATCACTCTGCATATAATTGCCATCATACAAATCAATTTACCATATATCCAAAGCAATCCACATAAGCAATTATCATAATTTTCATAAATTCTAACCTTTCATAAGACATGCATCATAATTCTAACATCATAATAAAGTTTTGCAATTCAAATAAATGACATACACCATCTCAATGTAATCCTATCCTTGAATCATATAAAATTCTATATCCATAATGCATAGAAATGAAGAATCAATATATCAATGTTATCCAATCCTGGGATCATATAAAGTTCTATATCCGTAATGCATAAGAATGGAGCATCCATAATAGTTCTAACATGAAAATCACTAAAATGCTAGGACGGGTCAGGGTAGGGCCTCACAGTGTATAGACCTATTGTTGTATGCTTGTCCTCCTTTTGTATGTGTGTGATTGAGCAGACCTTAACTGGTGTGTAACGTGTGTGTTCACACCTTGTTTTCACCTTCTTGATGTTGGTGCTTTGGAGTGATTATATGTGCTTTTTTTGTGTATTGATGTCTTGGTCTATGATTACTCTTATTCAGAAAGAAAGTCGTAGGTACCTTCCTTATTGATTGTTGTACTCTTTCGACTAATCCATTTGGGTTGGTTAGTGTTGTCTTGAATCTGAAAGTACGAAATGTGCTTGTTTAAGATTATGATCTAGCTTAGTGTTGTCCACTTGAAGGACTAGTATGGTAGATATTGAATGCTTATTATGTAGCAAATTGAATGATTATCACCCTTCCTCCTCTCTCTCTAGAAATTATAATGTTAGTGATATGTGTGTTTATCTCTTATGTGAGTTTTCTTTTTGCAAGAGAAAGGTTGTGACTTCTTGAACCCTTGTGTGAGCCTTATGACACTTATGTGGTTTTAGATAATAAAAGGGCTATGGGTTTGAAAGTTCATATTGGTTATTGGGAGAAAATTGTATGTTTACATTAAAGAATTCTCCATGTGTATTGTAGGAGTAACATAATTAAATTATGTCTTAAGTAAGGTGAATTAATATGTGAATAGTTGTTATGTGAAACTACTTTGTTTGTAAAAGATGTATAAAAAGGGAACATGTTATAGTAGCTTCGAGTGTGTATTAATGTGTTCCATGAAATATTGTTTTATGTGTTTCATTAAACCAATTTGATTGAGGACCTATTTTAACAATGCTCCATTGAACTTGCTTTTGGACATATATATAATTGACTTATTATGATTAGAAAGTGTAAATGAAAGGCTTGTTTGATGTGCATGCATAATTATGTATTATTTAGTTGATAGCTCCTCTTTTACCTACTTATTGTACCTTGAATTTTCAATAAAAGGTTGCAGATTATGATATGTTTTGTAGAGAATTAAGAATAGTGAGTGTTCTCAAGAGGTCTTGTATTATTGAAAAGATTGTCTGTCACGATTGCTTGTTTGGAAAACTAGGACATTCTGTTGCAACCATAATAGATGGAAATGTCATGTTAGGCCTATTGGCAATTCGTCTAAACGGTAGTGAAACGAAAAACCATGCAATTAAGATGATAGACTTATAGTGAGAAATTTTATAATGTAGTGTGACTTTGTTGATCTTGTTCTATGTATGAAATAGATCAAACTCTCTTTCCCTTCTCTTTACCTAGATGATAAGATTTTTAGGAATGCTACAAAAGAATGCATTGATTTAAATAGAATGTTTATAAAGCATGTGAAATTGTAATTTTGCATTTTGGCTTCATATTGAAAGATGGAAGTCGTAAGCTTTGGAAAAGAAATTTGCATAGTTAGTAATGTGGTTATGAATGCTTAGTGGAATTAAAGAAAGATATAGGAATGATGTTATTTCTTTATGTAATGGTGAATTGTTAAAAATTCTAGTACTTGTATCTAGAATAAACTTTATTCAATTATTCATGTGGACAGCATAGTTAAAACCTTCCCGGAGTAGATGATAGCGTACTAAAAAGTACTCTTCATTAATGTGACTAAACCAGTACTGGTGCTTTCTTTATGTATTGTAAGAAACCCGTGCTTTCTATATGTGCCCATGGGTTGGTGAAGTAATCAACCATGGAGGATATGTTGCTTATGAGTATGGAAAACCATACTGTTTATGTGATGTTGCTTATTTGTTTCCCTACTGAGTACCAAACCTCAGGTTGTTGGTAATTCAGTATGTTAAGGGGTAGTATTTGGAGCCACCATTCCTTGAATAGGATGGATCGACATATGAGTAATGTCGGCGCGAAGCGACTTTAGCTTCTCTATTTCAAGGAAAGATATAGTTATACAATAAAATGGTATCAAAGGTGTACTCAATACTTTCCCTTTTGATGAATCTATTTATAAGGTTTATGTGTGCCAGCCTATTCCTCTCTTTTATTTGAGCAAATTGATGGTCGTTCTTGAGCATAGTGATGATGTATCTTGGAGGATCTTGTTGCATTGTCTTCATGAAAGGTAGGTTTTGTTTACATGAGCTGCCAGTTGGTAGGTGTTGGTAGACATGTGGGTTGACCTTAGCCATGTATGCCTCTGGCTTACGGCAAGTATCTTGAGAGATATGTCGCTATGCGAAATGTGACCTACGCGTGCCTTTTTTCGTGAGGTACACTACCATGCAGGATACGTCCATTGTGTGTTTTCTCCACTTGGAGTATTGCAATGCCACATGACGACATGATGCAAGGTGATATCGAAGTGCTCATTGTCATGCTGTGTGGATGTGTGACTAGGCCGCACCACATGATGAGCTACTGCAATAGCTAGATGATTGTTCCTTCCTTCCTCATTGGTGGCTAGATGCTAGTCACATAGTTATGTTATGTGCAGTTGTGATATTCTTATTTATTTCTTTGTGGATCAGCAATTTATTCTATTTTGACTTTGAAGGTTTAGCCACGATCTTTCAATCTTTTTATTACTTGATTTGGTGTTGCAAATTCCGGATTATTTTCTTGCCTTACTATTGGAATTGATGATTTATTATCCGTATTCTTATGTACTTTGGTGGCTAAATTGGTATATCCTTATTGTTTTTGTATGCTGGTCTTGTCTTGAAATGTGAAATTCCTCTCCAAGGACATATGAGATGGTCTTGGTTGAGTGTGTATGAGGAAGTAGACATAGGGAACCTTGAGGATGGGGCTATGTGAGGCTGTGATGCAGCTAGGATCCACTACCTGCCTATTTGTGGTGACTATCTCTTGGAGGCTAACCACCTTACTCAACAAGGGATCTTCACAAAGGTCTTGTATGGAAGGTAGCACCGCTATGGTGTGCCCTAGCACCATCGAGCCTTGAGTGAGATATTCGATATTTATGATCATATTATTGTTCTAAGATCAAGCATAGAGATGTTGATCGTGCATGTTATCTTTGACTGAGCATTAGACATGCTCACGTGTGGTCTTTTGAGTTGTGCATTCCAGTTATGTGGATGATTATTATGTGTAATCATGGAGTAAATTGTGTTGTGTTAACTTGTCACTGTGTTATGGGACATAGTCATTGGAAAGGTATTTATAAGCCTGGCAAGTGTAAACAATTGTGTACTATATGTTGCTCTTATTTATTGAAAGTTAACTTGGTTGTAGAAATTGAATTTTGAAGCTAGTTCTATGCGATAAATTTTTATGATGAGGATGGATTGGTAAAAGAAATTGATCATGATGGCATGTTTTCTGGTCATATTTGATAGATGAGTATGGTAATTGTTGTTTACCTCTTTTAATGCTTTAATTTGGTGTGATGAAAGGGAGAAAATTCTTGTTTCTTTGCTATGATTGTAGATAGTTTCTAGAATGTTATAAGAAAGGTATGGATTTAGATGTATCCTGTCAATGGATAAGGGCATTCATAAAGGTTTTAGCAATAATGTTTCATTTATTTATGGAAAGATTCCTATGTGCAATTTGATAATTGTTGATTGAGTTTTAGAGCTAATGCGTGTGACATATTCTCCATCTAGCCTTATGACTTCTAGGAGTAAGTCGGAACCTGGGGGGGAGAATGTAGTACCCCTGCCCTAATCAATTTCTCATCTCAGTTTGACCTTGGTTAGTTTATCATGTTATAATGTTATAGTCAGATGTTTTGATTTTTGTGTGTACCTGTTAATGTGGTTTTGGCACCAATTCCTGTGCAAGTTTATTAGTTCTCCTATTTCGTGTTATTAATCTTGGGCTAACACTTTCATTAAGCATATATTTGTATGCATGTATGACTCTTGGTTGCAGGAGATTTTAGGTACAGTGCCGCATGGGTGTGAGGTTCGTCTCTGCCTCGATTTGCAGGTTTGAGTGTATCTCTTTAGTCGTTAGATTTTGGATTAGGTGGTTGTAAGACCCTCATTTGACCATAGTCGTGCTTAAGTGAGTGTCGTCAGTCATCATTGGTATTCCCTTTGGGTGGGTATGCAGGTCGTCTGTCTGCTTGGCTTTCTTGGGTTGTGTGTTTGTGTGTGGTTAAAAAGATTTGGTCAACAATCTCCCATTTAACCTAGGTTTGAAAATATGTTTGGGAGGATTATTTTTAGAGAGTTATTTTTTGGAATGGAAAATTTTGGGCATTTGGAGGAGAAATTTGCATACAAATTTTGGGGGTTTTTTATTTGCTTGAAGAATTTGGGATGGCTCTTGTACAATTTGTCTTCCAGGAAAGCATTTGTAGGTTGGTTGATTTGGATTTTGATTTAGTATTGTTGAATTTTGAAACTCTCTAAATTTCTTGAATTTTCTCTGGTTTGATAGTTAGTTTGTCTGATTGGAAATGAAATCTTCATTTTCCTTCTTAATTTGTGTTTCAATTTGTGAGTAAATTGATTTTTAGTATAGATATGTTTTCAAAATTTTCAAAAAGCCCAAATTTAGTTGCACAGAAGTTAATTTGTTTTCAAAAAAATAAAAAAATCATTCCCTACTTATTTCACTCAGAAAATTTTCCAAATAAACTTGGCAATGAGAGTTTGATTTTTACAAAAACAAAAAGAAATAAAATATTCATAACCTCTGAATATATATATATATATATATATATATATATAAAACAAATTAACTATTAAAAAAATTTATGTGAAGGAAGCTATGAGTTTTTTGGAAAACTCAAATTTCTGAGTTCTTCCTTGTGTTATGGGAAGTGAAATTTTTTGTAAAAAAATAAAATAAAATAAAGTGACTCTTTTTTTTTATTTAAATATATATATATATTTATTTATTTATTTATTTTAGTGATATATTTTAGTGATATAAATAATTTTTAAATTATTTTGGAGGTAGGAAATGATTTTGTTTTAATTGAGAATTCATTAAGATTTTCTTTTCATATGAAAAAGAGATTTAAATTGGGAAGAGAATAATATTTCAATGAATTATTTATATAATGTTATTTTATTTATTTTTAATCAGAGGATTAAATATTATGTTAATTTGGGAATTTGAAAGTAAGAAATAAAAATAAATTTAATTTGGAATTAAATAATTTATTTTCATTTCAGTGAAATATATATATCTAATTGTAATTTTTAATTTGTAAACTGTAATTTCCAATTTCAATTTTTTTTTAATTGGAATATGAGATTAGATTATTGTGTTCGACCATGGATGAAAATGATGTTTTATTTTTTTAAATGAATATCATATTTTTATGTGAGTAATGAATAATTGATTTTATATCATTGTGTATACTGCATACATTATAACTATTATCATGTGATTTTGGTTTGAAAACTCACGATGAAATATTTAAATTATTGTATGATGCAATCGAACTTTAGTGAGTTAGTAAACCATGAACGACCTGTACCTAGACAAGGTAAACAAACTGCAATAAACTTAGATCCTTTAGAAAACTGGATTGATTGTTGTGTGTAAACAATAGGAAAGAAGATTGTCTTTTCCAATCTATGCCTATGCATGTTTAATTTTATGTATTCACATTTGCTTAAGAAATAGCAAGTCTTTGATTTTGTTTGTTGGACCCTGTCATAAGATTGAATTGGGTACCTGTTTTTGTCCTCGATCCTGAGTTTGACTATTTTCTTGTGATGGTGTTGTAACTGGTCATGTCCTTTATGCGGGTGTCAAATGTTGATTCGTGGTTGGCCATAGCTGGTCCAGTCTCTAGTTAGAGTACCGTCAATCAGTGCACCTCGTATGAAGTCTTGTTTGACCAAGTGGGTATTCCTACTGTGTTGAACTCTGTTTGCTTGACCTTGTGTATTCTTTGGTTTAGGAGTTCATTTGAGTATAGCCTAGTGTCATTTAGGAAAGTGTCTTTCGATTGGGGGCCATGCCTAAAGTGGCTACTGGGTAACCCATCGGAAGTGTGTCTAAATAAGTGATAATCTAATAGAATATTAGAGAGTTAGTTAATGAATCACTTAGTAAGATAATTATGCGTCACACATGGGATGAGTGCTAACACAGACTCGACATGCAGTGAGAAGGCCTGAAATGGCAAACCATCATCCTTGTCTTCATGAAAGGATGTGTGGGTTCACATGAGACTTGGATGGGCCGGAGGTTCAGAATAGGTTGCTAGGGTAACCCAGTGGATGGGGCCGGAACCTATGAAGACCTGCCATGATAACCATACTAGGTTATGTTTGCTAGTGTGTTGTTGTGTTGTCTTGATAGGAGCATTATTGTGGAGTCGTCATGTTGCTTATGCCCTTGTGAGTACCTGATATCATGTTAGACCTTGGGTTGCTTATGATGGGTTGTGAAGACTTAGTTTCACAGATGCTCCAGTGGATCTTTGTATTTGCTTCGATTATGTTTAGTTGGATCCTTCCCTATTCAGGGATCATTTATGTATTTATTTGACCGATGTGGTCATATGTATTATTGGTTATGTTCATCTTGATGGCAGGATTGTAAATGATGTGACCTTATGTATTCTTCTCTATTATTTATTTATTATAGGGGTCTTGCAGTTGAGTAGATCCGAAGATGTAGCACACTAGGGGTGAACTCCGATATCAATTTGGTGTTATGTGATGCTTATGTTCTTATGTTTCCTTTTTAGTTTTATCATGTATGGATGGCATTTTGTTAGAATGTATAAAGTGGATTAGATGAAATTAATCTTAAATGCATGTGCCTAGTCATCTTATTAAATGCAGTGATTTGGATCATGAAGGATAGTAGATTTGAATAATGGAATGGATTCAGTTATTGATAATGCAATTAAAGTATGCTTGGAAAGTATTCATTAGTTTATGATAAATTTAAGTACGCTTTGAAATTATATGCATGTCTTAGGTTTTAATGAAAGTTTGAACATAATGGTTGGTTAAATTTTATTGGATGAACTTGATCAGGTTACCTATACTTTTAACCTCAATGGATGAACCTTATCATGTTATCTATATGTTTATCTTCTAAAAGAAATGATCCTTTGTTTAAGTATTATCTTGTCATTAAGTCATTCAACTTAATTGAATTAATTAGCGTGAGTTGAGTTAAATGTGGAATTAAGTGATCATGTTGGGAAACTCTTTAGGTGTTAGTTGAAGTCTTCTACTGTGTAATCTAAATTTTGATATCTCATTGTATCATTGTGTTGTGTTTAAATTTTTTTTTAAAAATTATTTTCACTCTATTCTTGTGTTTTAGCTTATCCCTTCGGGGTTTCCTAGCGGGGCATTACACTTGCCCTAAAATTCTATGGTGGTGGGTGGTAGAAGTTCCCTAGGGTCTTTCTCAAATGAACTAATTAATTAATAGTTTGAATGACTAACTATTGAAAGCATGTTGATTAATGGATGGAACTATAACTTATGATTGCTTGATTCTAGCCCTTATTTATGTGTCATAAAGATGGGTTATCAAACCAATTACTAAAAATGGGTACTAAAAATGAGTAATTAAAAATGGGTATTAAAAAATGGTTCATAAAAATGGGTCATAAAGATGGGTCATAAAAATGTATTATAAAAATGGATACTCAGAATGGGTCATAAAAAGTGAGTCATCATAATAGGTTGTAAAAATAGTTAGGAAAAATGGGTCATAAAACTTGATACTTATAGGAGATCATCAAAATGGATCATAAAATGGGTACTAAAAATATGTACTAAAAATGAATCATAAACAAGACTTATAAAAATTGGTCATATAAATGGATACTAAAAAAGGGTCATCAAAATGGATACTAAAAATAGGTCATCAAAATGGATATTAAAAATGGGTCTTAAAAATGGTTACAACAAATGGGTTTTTAAAATGGATACAAAAAATGGGTACAAAAAATGAATCATTAAAATGGATCATAAAAGTGGATACTAAAAAATTGATTATAAAAATGGATATTAAAAATTAATTATAAATACGGATACTAAAAATATGTCATCAAAATGAGCCATAAAAAACTGTACTAAAACCGTATCAAGGGTTATAAAAAATGGGTACTAAAATCAATCATAAAAATAGGTACTAAAAAATGAGTCATAAAAATGGGTACTAAAAAATGGCTGATAAAAATGGGTCATAAAAATAGGGGTACTCATAATGGGTCATCAAAATAGGTCATAAAAAATTGGTCATCAAAATAAATCATAAAATGGGTAATCAAAATGGTTTATAAAAAATTGGTACTAAAAATGGGTACTAAAAATCAATACTAAAAATGGGTCATCAAAATGAATCATAAAAATGGGTTATAAAAATGTGTAATAAAAATACTTATTAGAATTGAGTTATCAAAATGAATATTAAAAATAGTTCAGCAAAATAAAATCTAAAAATAAGTCATCCAAATAGATACTAAAAATGGGTCATCAAAAAATGGGTTAAGTGGGTCATCAAAATGGGTCACAAAAAATTAGATATAAAAATGGGTACTAAAAATGAGTCATAAAAATAAGTACTAAAAAATGGGTCATAAAATAGGTCATAAAACGGAGCACTAAAAAATGGGTCATTAAAAATGGATACTAAAACTGGGTCATAAAAATCGATTCTAAAAGTGAGTACTTCAAATGGGTCATCAAAATAGATCATCAAAATGGGTACTAAAAATAGGTACTAAAAATTGATACTAAAAATAAATATAAAAAATGGATCATAAAAATGGGTACGAAAACCTATTCAACCCAATGACATGTTCTATTAAAACATTCAACCAAATCCATACAAATAAATTAGATGCATAATTAAAACCTTCATATAAAAGCTATACAATATTCATGCAGAAGAGTAAGTATCATGCAACCAAAGTATCATGCAACCATTGATGAATAGAGAATTGCATTAAGAACACATGATAGGAATTAGATACAAGCCTAAGAAAACATACTAAGCACACTATAAAAAGTTTGATGCAACCTTCAAACAAAACCCATTCAACTCAATGAAATGGCTATTAGTAAATCCATACAAATAATTTAGATGTAGCATTAAAACCTTAATACAAAAGTTATATAATCATCATGTAGAAGAGTAAATGTGATGCAACCATGATGATATATACAACTCAATGATATATACACCATCCAAACTAAAAATGAAACCCATACAATTTAGAACACTAGAACATAAATATCATCAATCACGATTCATGATTAAGAACACTAAACATACTATAGGAGTTTGATGCACACTATTCATGATTGAAGCTTCACTCAAAAGACATAAAAATCAAACGATACTAAACCATTAACATAATGCACACCACCATATATGCCATGTTTAGTTAGAACCATCACACAATAGAGTTCATGTTAGCCAACCATTGTGAATGGACAAGTATACTTGGCACGACAATACTTTGATCCACATTGACCATAAAACTAGGTACTAAAACTCGATATTAAAAATAAATACTAAAAATGGATCATAAAAATGGGTACGAAAACCTATTCAAGCCAATGACATGTTCTATTAAAACATTCAACCAAATCCATACAAATAAATTAGATGCATCATTAAAACCTTCATATATTTAAGCTATACAATATTCATGCAGAAGAGTAAGTATCATGCAACCATGATGAATAGAGAATTGCATTAAGAACCCATGATAGGAATTAGATACAAACTTAAGAAAACACTCTAAGCACACTATAAAAAGTTTGATGCAACCTTCAAACGAAACCCATTCAACTCAATGACATGGCTATTAAACATTCAAATAAATCCATACAAATAATTTAGATGTAGCATTAAAACCTTAATACAAAAGCTATATAATCATCATGTAGAAGAGTAAATGTGATGCAACCATGATGAATAACAAGTGTATTAAGAACACATGGTAGGAATTAGATACAACCTTTAAACAAAACCCATATAACTCAATGATATATACACCATCCAAACTAAAAATGAAACCCATACAATTTAGAACACTAGAACATAAATGTCATCAATCACGATTCATGATTAAGAACACTAAACATACTATAGGAGTTTGATGCACACTATTCATGATTGAAGCTTCACTCAAAAGAATGAAAATCAAAGGATACTAAATCATTAACCTAATGCACACCACCATATATGCCATATTTAGTTAGAACCATCACACAATAGAGTTCATATTAGTCAACCATTGTGAATGGACAAGTATACCTGGTACATCAATACTTTGATGCACATTGACAATCTCAATAATGTCATTAATTTTAATACATGAATACACTATTTCACAACAAAAGACTATATAAAAATGGATTCCATTAAAACTTTGACATATAGGCGAATTAAGTACATAGTCAATATCATTAATCTTAATGCACAAGTACAATAGGCACTCAATAATCCATAAATACATAATATAAAAGAATATTTTATGCACTCAATAATCAATAAATACATATTATACATGAAGATTTTACACAATTCCCATAAGACTAAGTGAATGTTATATTTCCATTAGAGCCTTCACACAAAAGTTATATAATAATTAATGGTGTTGACAAGTCTCATTCCATTCTATACTCAACAAAAAATAGTGTTGATGCATACAAATTAATATCATTCAACAATTACAAACACATCATAAATTAAATAATTAGATAGTTTCAAAAATACAAAAAAACAATTCATAAAAATAAAACTTAAAATGTTATTATTTTGAAATCTCTTTGATCACACCTATAAAAAAACATATTTACAATTGTTTAATTAGCAATGATTAAACTACTTTTATTTGTTTTCAAAATAATTATTTGATTAACAAAATGATTTAATTAAATTAAATTTTAAAATAGAAAAACTAAAAAAAATATCATAAAAAAGAACAATAAAGACCTCTTGAAGAATGTCCATGGCCATCCTTAAGAGTTTTCGAAGAGGTATTTCTACCCCTCCAAATTTTTTTATTTATTTTTTATTAATTCAATTGTTAAGCAATGCTTACAAATAATTCAAGTCTTCATCATCAATACACAAATCTATTTACAACTAAGATATGGACATCTTTTAAATTAGCACTTCTTGGCATTTGTTTTTGTATTATTTCTTCCTATCCAAATGAACCTTGCACATTTCATATTTCACACCTAACATTAATAAACATTTTAACATCGAATTCATCAAAGGATGCATAGATAATATGTATTTTTACTATCCAAAAAAAATGTTTGAGCTGTTATTTATATTCTTTTAACTGACTTAAGTTTATGATAAGAATAAAACATATATCTCAAACAAAATCAAGAATAAAATCAATACATGAATAACATATTTTAAATTATAAAAAAAAGTCTAATCATAAAACAATTTGTAACAAGAAATAAAATATTAATTAAAATAAATTCCAAATATAGGGGAAGACTCAAGCATAGTGTTATGGGGAAGGTTGGTTGAAAATAAAGAACAACCCACTGTGAACAAATAAGCACAAGAGAGTAGTCAAAATATTACATTGCTAGCAGGAATGCTAGAGCTTATATGAATCATGTTGGTGTTAAGAAAAGCAATAGTATTTATGTAGAAAGAAACACAACAAAAATATTGAAGTTAATGATGGAATAGGGAATGTTAGGGGGTGAAAGAGTACAGGTGAATGTTTACAAAATTATGAAATAGTACATGGAATGATAAGGGGATGATAAGGGGATGAAAGAGAAATCTATAGTCTGATATTTTTACAAAATTATGAAATAAAAAAAATCAAACAATCTTAAAGTGTGATAACGGAGGGAATTCTGATATAATTATAGTTTCACACTAACAATCACAAATAATTATAGTCAAATGATTTGTGGGAACTCATGTAATGCCCCACCAGGAACCCTAAAGGAAAACAACACAACTAGGCAACTAAAGGGTGACTTTTTTTTAAAAAAACAATCAAGTGCATTAATTATAACAATAGCATGTTTAATAACACAACAGAAGTCTAACACATGATTTCCTAAGGGTTACCAATGAAGATTAATTTGTGGATTACATTAACACCATGGTTAATCCAATTGTCCATTTTAATTAGTTAAATTAAATGCTTATGATTAAACCTACACATGCATCTAAATTCCACAATGAAAGAATCAAAGTACTGTAATGCATTTATTTGTCCATAAACCATTTATACAAGAGATCAAAGCAACTGAATTAACATACATTCCACCAATATAATTTTACAATATCCATAAATATATGGCTTCCAAAAATACCACGGAATCCAAAAGTTACAATATCAAGGTTACATAAAAGTTTGATACAATGATCACAAAGTCTCAACTGAATAATGATCATATGAGTTGGTACATGAACCACGAACCAAGAAACATCAGTGAAGCCTTTCCTCACCTAAAGATACAATCCGGAACATCTAATGGGAAGTGGATGTACCACTCGACCATGTGATCTCATAATGGAACCACCCCACCATGCTAGGAGATAGTAGAAGACCCTCAAGCAAGCAAAATAAGACAAGTACAACAGAACTACATGACTCCACAAACATCCATGTGACTCAACTCACAAACACTAGTGACTCTAAGGAGAGAGTGTCATTGCATGGCTTAAGGTGGTTACCCTGGTAGGCCTCCATAGGTCTCGGCCCCCATCCTGGGTTATCCTGGTAACCTCTCCCAAACCTCCGACTCCATCTAAGCCTCATGCAGACCATACCAATCCTTTCGTGAAGACAAGGTGATAGGTTTACCATTCTAGGCCTTCTCACCACATCTTGAGCCTATACAAGCACTCAACCATGTGCGAGGCATATTATCTTAATTAATATTTTAACTACCCACCCCCTAATCACTTATTAGGTTATCACTTCTTAACTGACTTTCAAGGGGTTATCCTGCCATCCACTTCGGGCGTAGCCCCCACTTGAAAGCCACTCTCTCTCATAGGACACTAACAAGAAAGGTCTCTCTACGAGAGCTCTATGGCGAAACTGATAGCCATATCTAATCCTCACAAACCACAGGTGAAGGATACACAATCACTAACCCAGGATTGACCATTTGGAAACATAACACACAATGGCTCACATAAACGAGGTTATACAACAACATCTAACCAAGGGGTATAACAACATATGAAATAACGACAACTCAACCAGAATTGCAAAGAAATTAAGATTGACTACTAATACCATTTACACAAAATCCTAATATAGGCAATCTTTTCTTTAAACAACCAAAAGCATAAAATACTTGCAATTAAAGATTTTCTAGAAAATAAGAAAATACAACTATATTAACACAAGGAAATCAATGTCGTCATTTGTCCAATAAAGTTAAATAAAATCACATTAAAATTAACCTCCTAATGTATTTCCAAGCATAAATATAGAATCTTAAATTATAAGCTTTTTTGGAAATAACCAAATTCTGAATTAATTATATATATATATATATATATATATATATATATATATATATATATATATATATATATATATATATATACCTATAATCATATTACAAAAATATATATATATTAAAACATGAATTAAAGCACAATATTAAATAATTCTTATCTAACATAATGGCCAAAAATTTTAAAAAATTATATATGAATACACACACACACACACATATATTACATATCAAAAATTAATTAAAAAATAAATTAAATAAAATTGGGCACAAAGCCCAAATACCCCAAATTCTGGAAACACAAATTTTAACACAAGGAAAAGCAATTTATAATAACTCCCTGCTATCACACAGTAGTAGGTACTATTGTAGGTAGCACTTCTACCTTCCGTCGATAGCATGCTACCGTCAGTAGTACTGCTACCCTATGGTAGCTGTACTACCGTCAGTAGCAACTACCGAAACTTTTTTTATATATAATTACAATAACATAAAAACATTAAATTTCAATAACCTAAAAAATATATTAAATTTTATTTTCAATAAAATTTATTTACAGGGAATCTAATTTATATAGATTTTCTCCAAAATAATAAAATAAAACAATTTCACCAAAACTTTTAATAACCCAATAAATTTAATTGAAATTAAATTTATTATTATAGTAACTAAATAATTACAGAGAGATTACACAAATATTGATAGATCAACCATAGCCAAATATTGAAACCCAACCCAAACAAGAGGGAATATTTTCTCTGGTAAAACCTAATTTCTACCAAAACTTGCAACTTTTAAGCACAGTAAAACATCTTGGCAAGATTTTGCGAGAATAATTCTTCCAAAATGTCACAAAATTAAATCTACAAACACTTAGGAAATAACTTCTTTCCATAAACTAAAATTAATTTCAGGAATGAATTTTAGCCAAGAACATGAGATAACCAAAAAGGGTTTTGGATTTGACAAATATTTTAACATGCAACATTCAGAAAAGGGGAAGAAATAAAATATTTTCTTTAAAAACACAACCAGAAGAGGCCACCCAACGTGTATATCTTTCCTAGAAGATTCACGTGGAAGAACTTAGTCTTGTAACGGTTATCCAAGCCAATCCCCCTTCCAACAATCCTTTGATAATTTCTTCTTCAACAAAATATTACTTCAAAAATAATTTTCTTCCCAAAATCTCTGCCTCCTTGTGTCCCAAAAAGAGAAAAATATATTATTTTTAAACCAAAATTTTAGGTTTTTATATATTTTTCCCAAAAACCCTAATATTTAATTTTAGTAATAAAACCAATTTTATTTTATTTTCTAATTCCTAACAAAGGGATAAATTAGCATGCAATAAGCAAAAATCATTTTTTCTTTTCTTTCCTCATGCAAATTAATTCATTTTCTAAACAAAGAAAATAAAGAAATTTTTTAATTCTAATTTATTCTTTTATTCATTTCTTTATTCTTTTATTCAGTTATTTATTTAAAAATTCTAGGAAACAATAAATGAAATTAATCTAATTTATTTTTCACTAAAATTTAAATAAGATATAATTTGAATACAATGCAACTTGCAATCTAATTTAATAATTTCTTTTAATTAATTAAATTTAATATCTCAATGCATAAAATACATAATTCAAAAACACCAACTATGAGATAACTCCATAAATTTAATTAATTAATTAAATCCACTAAACACACAAATTGAGCAAACCCCAAGCAAAGACTCATAAAAAGGTCAAACGACAAAATACGAAGGCCGAACAAACTGACAGGATGACCAACTGATGACACTCACAAGAGTGTAACTGGTTAAAATAGGGTCAACTACTACCTCCTCCACTTCCATCAGACAAATATAAGGTATGCTCAGACCTGTGAAGCCAGGTGGAGATGATACCCCATACCTACCCGGTACTTGTACCTACAATATCTTGCATCACCGAACCACACATGCATATATACAATATAGAAAACATGGCACGCACACTGATGAATGAGAATCATGATGTTCCCTATCTCACCGGAGTGAGTGAAGGAAAATCCTCCCCTTGCATCCAATACACTCATAGACACGCAACATATAATTACACATAGCAATAATCCATAAATACCATAAATCACAAGTATTGAAATACTGCAAATAAATTATGCATCTCATATCCAGATAAAGCATGAAATAATGTCATATAAGTCTGAATTACACATCAAGGAAATGTGTCCACTGAAAGTAAACAATAATAAAATATGAGTCTAACGAGTTCAAACGAGGAGGGGTACTACATTCTCCCCTCCAAAACTAGGCTTACTCCTGGAAGCCTAAAACAAATAAAAGTACAACTCTCTCATCTTTGTTGCATCCTCCCAAGTCGCTGAGGTCTCATCATTTGGGTCCCATAGAACCCTTACCTGGTCGATGGTGCGACCCTTGAGGATCAAATCCCGATGCTGAAGAATGCGCACAAGCTCCATGGAAAGCTACCCGTTCTCAACCTGCAAAGAGTTCCAATCAACAACATGTGTCACATCAGGATGGTAAGGTCGAAGAATTGAAACATGAAAGACATCATGGATGTGGGATAGACTCGGTGGTAAGGTAAGATGGTAGGCAACAGGTCCTATCCTCTCAAGGATCTCAAAAGGGCCAACAAATCGAGGCACCAACTTAGAACCGTTTCCATAATGGATTGGACTCTTATGTGGACACACTCTCAAGAACACACGATCACCAACAAAAAACTGATGATCTATCCTATGAGCATCTGCATACTTCTTCTGCCTATCCTGTGCAGCTACCAAATGATCATGAATCTGCTCAACCTACTGTTCCATCTCTCGAAGAATATTCAGTCGTACGAGCACCCTATCCTCTAGCCGATCCCAACTCAAAGGAGTGCGACAAGGATGACCATACAATTCCTGAAAGGCGGACATACCTATGGAGCTATGATATCCATTGTTATAAGCAAATTCCACTAGATAGATATAATCCTCCCAGCGCGACTGCTAGTCCATAACATACATGCGAAGCAAGTCCTCCAAAACTTGATTCACTCTCTCGGTCTCACCATCTATCTCTGGGTGATAAGATGAAATAAAGTTCAACTAAGTCCCCAAAGCATGCTGAAGTGAGGTCCACAATGCTGCGATAAACACAGGATCTCTATCAGAGATGATCTGCCTCAGAATCCCATGCAATCTCACTACATCTTCCAAGAAGACTCATGCCACCACTGTTGCCGTATAGGGAGCTCGAATAGGAACAAAGTGAGAAACCTTTGTCAATCTGTCAACTATGACCATGATGGCATCATGACGACATGAAGAGATAGGCAAATCAACAATGAAATCCATGGAAATGATATCCCATTTCTAATCTGGTACCAAATTAGGCTGTAAAAGCCTTGCCGAGTGGTGATGCTCTGCCTTCACCTGCTGACACTCTAAACACTTCGACACAAAATCAGCAATGTCGCGTTTCATACCACCCCAATGATAAATCTGTCTAAGATCTGCGTGCATCTTCTTGACACCTAGATGTGTCGAATAAGCTGCACGATGGGCCTCAGTCATGATCAAAATGCAAAGACCCTCCAAAGGAGGTACATAGATCCATCCAAGGTGATGAAGAAGTCCATCTGCCTCAAGGTTATATCTAGAAAATCTACCCTCTAAAGGCCTTCCAGACTCTAACATGGCTCTAACATCCTAATACTAAGTATCCTGAGGAAGAACTCCAAGAACCCTCTCTCTCAAGTCTACTCCAAGGGACAATGTCGAAACTTCATGCCACCTATGACTCAAAGCATCTACCACTATGTTCTCTTTCCCTTGAATATAGAAAACCTCAAAATCATACTCGCAGAAGAATTCCATCCATCTCAGCTATCGAGCATTCAAGTTCAGCTGCGTGAATATATACTGCAGACTGCGGTGATCACTATGTAGCTCAAACTAAATCCCTAACAGAAAATGTTGCCATCTAACCAAAGCATGAACTACAACTGCCAACTCTAAATCATGAACTGGATAGTTCAACTCATGGTTCTTGAGTTTACGAGACTCATAAGCAACCACACATCCATCCTGCATAAGCACTGCACCTATACCTTCCAAAGAGGCATCTGTGCATACCATAAAATCTCTAGATGGATCAGGAACTGCCAAAATCGAATCACTAACTAGGAGTTCCTTCAAGGTTTGAAAAGCTGACTCACACTACTCTAACCAAACAAAATTCTTCCCTTTCCTCTAAAGAGAAGTAATCAGGTGTCCTATCTGGGAAAATCCCTCAACAAAGCGATGGTAATATCCAACCAAACCCATAAAGCTCCGAACTTCTAAAACATTGGTCGGCGCTAGCCAATCAACAATGGCTTGGATCTTTGAAGGATCCATGGATATACCTTCTCCCAAAACCACATGACCAAGATAGTTCACCTCAAACTGGAAAAAGTCACACTTTGCCAAATTGGCATAAAGCTGATTCTCCCTCAAGCACTGCAATACCTGACGTAAGTGACCCTCATGCTCTTCCATAGATCTAGAATAAATCAGAATGTCGTCCAAGAATACAATGATGAAATGATCAAGGTAGGTGCGAAAAACCCCATTCATGAGCCTCATGAAGACTAATGGCACGTTCGTCAACCCAAATGGCACCACTGTGAACTCGTAGTGACCATAACGAGTACAAAAAGCTATCATATGAATGTCTGCATCTTGAATGCGCAACTGATGGTATCTAGATTTCAGGTCAATCTTAGAGAACACCTTGGCTCCCTTTACCTGATCAAAAAGATCATCTATACGAGGCAATGGATATCGATTCCGGATGGTTACCTTATTCAGCTGTCAGTAATCAATGCATAACCGAAGAGAACCATCTTTCTTCTTAACGAAGATAATAGGTGCACCCCAAGGAGAAACACTAGGAGGAATGAACCCCTTGGCCAACAGTTCTTCTATCTACAACTTCAACTCACTCAACTCTTGAGTAGTCATCCGATATGGAGCTCTCAAAATAGGTTCAGTACTAGGAACCAAGTCAATGCAAAAGTCTATGTCTCACTTCAGAAGCATACCAGGAATATCCAATAGAAACACATCAGCATACTCTTGAAGAATAGGGTGACTATCAAGAGTGATTTCTTGATTCTCTGACTCATCTACATCCTCAAGAGTAACTATAAAAAGCTGACACCCTCTATGCATGCACCGCTTAAGTTGCATAGCAGACATCATATGTAGGGATATTGGTCTCTGAACTCCAACAATCTCCACTTCTCTACCAAGGTCATCTAAACACTCCACTATCTTCTTGTGATAGTCCACATGAGCATTGTGAGATGATAGCCAATCCACCCCCAACACAACTCCGTAAGAACCCAAAGGAATGACTCGAAGGTCAATAGAGGTAACTATGGTTCCTAGGTCCAACTCACAACTAGGAATAAAGGCATCTACAAAAACACAGACACTTGTAGCCAGCTCTACTTGCCACCTATCCACCTGCTTAGCAGATGTGAGTCCGCACCACTCCACAATGGATGAAGAAATGAAAGAATCTGAAGCATCGGAATCAAAAAGTACAGAGATAGGGATTCCATGCAACATACCTACTGCCTCAGTAACTATACCCTGATGATATGCTTGGCAGTCATTCACCGCTGCAAACACTCTATGGGATCTCCCTGCATCTCCCACTATAGGCTTTGATGTTGTTGGCCTCTAACTACCTGTATAGTGGGAACACTGAGGGCACTGCGTGACTATGTGACCAAATTGTCCACAAGAGAAGCAAGCTCCCCTACCTGGTCCTCTATTACCTATTGGCCCACTAGACTGCTGGAAACTTCCCCAGCTAGGGGCATGAGATGCACTCTGTGAGGACTACTCTGAAGGGCCATGTTTGTCCCTCTACCAGTTCTTGTTCTTCCTATACTAAGAGTTGCCACCCTGCTGGCCCTAGAACTGTTTCGGTTTAGATGGTTGTTGTTGCTGCTGCTATCCACCCTTGGCAGGTGCTTGAGAAGTCCTTAATGGTGTAGCTGATTAGGACTAATTTCCCAGAGCTCTGTTCCCACTGGAAGGTGCACTCCCTATCTGCACACCTGGCTGACTACCAAGTGCATGGCTAAAGTTTAGCTCAACCAATCTAGTTTTCACCATGGCTATCTCAACTACAGGTGGCTCAAACACACTCACTCCTCCACTGATGCGGTCATTCAAACCCCTCAAGAAGTGCTAAACAAACATAACCTCATCATTACCAATCCTGACATACTGTTTGAGCTCACAAAACCTATGCTCATACTGGTCTACTGTCATACCATACTGACGCAAGGCATAGAAATCATATACCTGAGTCTGCCTCCACTGGGGTGAGAGAAATGGTGCCCTGAATCTCTCCAAAAATAGCTCCCATGTTACAGTGTTAATACACACACCGATCTTCTCCTCCTCTAATCTCCACCAGATCGAAGCAAAACTATCGAGATGCATAATAGCACATCTCGCCTTTGTGTTGCTACTATATGGGAACATAGCGAAACTCCAATCCAAATTGATAAGTCAGGTCTTTGCCTGGAGACTAGTACCCATACCATCAAAGAAGGGAGGGTTGGACCTCATCAAGTCCTTTATGTGACCCAAAGAAGGTGGATCTCGGTCAGCTGGAATCTCCCTTCTCCTAGGTGATCTCTCTCTCTCTCTCCTTTGGAACCTGCTGGTGCAACTCCTCAACCTAAGCATGAATAGGCTGATCAACCTTAGGCTTGGGGCCTAACCTGACTAGAACCTCCTGAAATATTTGTCTCAGCTCTTCCCTTTCGGGAACCTGCTCTCCTGCATGCTGAGGATCCTGATGAACTGACTATTCTGGCTCAACACTCACATGAGTGGGTGGTAGTGAAGGACCGTGATGGTCAGAATCATGGCCCTGTCCTCCACCTCTACCTCCTTTGTGACCACCTGTATGATCGCCTCCCCTAGCTTTCCTAGCAATGACCTAGCACCACAAAAAAGAGGGTTTAGATCTATGGCAAGGATAAGTCAAGAGAAATACAAACATTAAGACCTAAGAAAAAAGGTCATACTAAATAGGCTCACTACAAACCCAGAGTACCCAGTGTTGAAACTTGGGCTCTGATACCAAATGTAATGCTCTGCCAGGAACCCTAAAAGAAAACAACACAACTAGGCAACTAAAGGGTGAAATATTTCTTTTTAAAAGATTAAGTGCATTAAATATAACAATAGCACGTTTAATAACACAACGAAAGTCTAACACATGATTTCCTAAGGGTTACCAACGAAGATTAATTCGTAGATTACATTAACACCATGGTTAATCCAATTGTCCATTTTAATTAGTTAAATTAAATGCTTAAGATTAAACCTACACATACATTTAAATTCCACAATGAAAGAATCAAAGTATTCCAATGCATTTATTTATCCATAAACCATTTATACAAGAGATCAAAGCAACTGAATTAACATACATTCCACCGATATAATATTACAATATCCATAAATACATGGCTTCCAAAAATACCATGAAATCCAAAAGTTACAATATCAAGGTTACATAAAAGTTTGATACAATGACCACAGGGTCTCAATTGAACAATGATCACGAATATGAGTAGGTAAATGAACCATGAACCAAGAAACATCAATGAAACCTTTCTTCGCCTGAAGATACAATCTAGAACATCCGATGGGAAGTGGCACTACCACCCGACCATGTGATCCCATAATGGAACCACCCCACCATGCTAGGAGATAGTAGAAGACCTTCAAGCAAGCAAAATAAGACAAGTACGACAGAACTACATGACTCCACAAACATCCATGTGACTCAACTCACAAACACTAGTGACTCTAAGGAGAGAGTGTCATCGTATGGCTTAAGGTGGTTACCCTAGTAGGCCTCCATAGGTACCGACCCCCATCCTGGGTTATCCTAGTAACCTCTCTCGAACCTCCAGCTCCATCTAAGCCTCATGCGGACCATACCAATCCTTTCATGAAGACAAGGTGATAGGTTTACCATTCCAGACCTTCTCACCACATCCTGAGCCTATACAAGCACTCAACCATGTGCGAGACACATTATCTTAATTAATATTTTAACTACCCACCCCCTAATCAATTATTAGGTTATCACTTCTTAACTGACTTTCGAGGAGTTATCCTGCATCCACTTCAGATGCGGCCCTTGCTTAAAAGCCACTTTCTCTCATAGGACACTAACAAGAAAGGTCACTCTATGAGAACTCTATGGCGAAATTGACAACCATATCCAATCCTCACAAACCATAGGTGAAGGATACACAATCACTAACCTAGGATTGACCATTTGGAAACATAACACATAATGACTCACATCAACGGGGTTATACAACAACACCTGACCAAGGGGTATAACAACATATGACATAACAACAACTCAACTAGAATTGCAAAGAAATCAAGCTTGACTGCTAATACCATTTACACAAAATCCTAATACAGACAATCTTTTCTTTAAACAGCCAAAAGCATAAAATACTTGCAATTAAAGATTTTCCAAAAAATAAGAAAATACAACTATATTAAGACAAGGAAATCAATGTTGTCATTTGTCCAATAAAGTTAAATAAAATCACATTAAAATTAACCTCCTAATGTATTTCCAAGCATAAATATAGAATCTTAAATTACAAGCTTTTCTGGAAATAACCAAATTCTGAATTAATTATATATATATAATAAAATAATATAAGTATATGAATATATATATTTATTTATCGTATATATATATCATATACTTATAATCATATTACAAACATATATATATATATATATATTAAAACATGAATTAAAGTACAATATTAAATAATTCTTATTTGACATAATGCCCAAAAATTTAAAAAACTTATATATATATATATATATATATATATATATATATATATATATATATATATATATATATATATATATATATATTAAAAATTGAATTAAATAAAATTGGGCACAAAGCCCGAATACCCCAAATTTTGGAAAAACACCAAGTGCTACCACCAGTAGTACTGCTACCGTACGGTAGCTATACTACCGTCGATAGCAACAATAACATAAAAGAATTAAATTTCAATAACCTAAAAAAAATATTAAATTTTATTTTCAATAAAATTTATTTCCAGGGAATCTAATTTATACAAATTTTCTCCAAAATAATAAAATAAAATAATTTCCCAAAAACTTTTAATAACTCAATAAATTTAATTGAAATTAAATTTATTACTATAGTAACTAAATAATTACACAGAGATTACACAAATATTGACAGAACAACCATAGCCAAATATTGAAACCCAACCCAAACAAGAGGGAATATTTTCTTTGGTAAAACCCATCTTCTACCAAAACTTGCAACTTTTAAGCATGGTAAAACATCTTGGCAAGATTTTGCCAGAATAATTCTTCGAAAACCTCACAAAATTAAATCTACAAACTCTCAGGAAATAACTTCTTTTCATAAACTAAAATTAATTTTAGGAATGAATTTTAGCCAAGAACATGAAATAACCAGAAAGGGTTTTGGATTTGACAAATATTTTAACACACATCATTCAGAAAAGGGGAAGAAATAAAACATTTTCTTTAAAAAAACAACCAGTCCTGTACCAGTTATCCAAGCCAATCCCTCTTCCAGCAATCCTTTGATAATTTCTTCTTCAACAAAATATTGCTTCAAAAATAATTTTCTTCCCAAAATCTCTGCCTCCTTCTTGTGTTCCAAAACGAGAAAAATATATTCTTTTTAAACTAAAATTTTAGGTTGCATAATATTTTTCCCAAAAACCCTAATATTTAATTTTAGTAATAAAAGCAATTTTATTTTATTTTCTAATTCCTAACAAAGGGATAAATTAACATGCAATAAGCAAAAATCATTTTTTTCTTTTCTTTCCTCATGCAAATTAATTAATTTTTTAAACAAAGAAAATAAAACAATTCTTTAATTCTAATTTATTCTTTTATTCATTTATTTATTTAAAAATTCTAGGAAACAATAAATAAAATTAATCTAATTTATTTTTCGCTAAAATTTAAATAAGATATAATTCGAATACAATGCAACTTGCAATCTAATTTAATAATTTCTTTTAATTAATTAAATTTAATATCTCAATGCATAAAATACATAATTCAAAAATACCAACTATGAGATAACTCCATAAATTTAATTAATTAATTAAATCCACTAAACACACAAACTGAGCAAACCCCAAGCAAAGACTCATAAAAAGGTCAAATGACAAAAACGAAGGCCGAACAAACTGATAGGACGACCAACTGACGACACTCACAAGAGTGTAACTAGTTAAAATAGGGTCAACTACTATCTCCTCCACTTCCATCGGACAATTATAAGACACACTCAAACCTGTGAAGCCAGGTGGAGACGATACCCTGTACCTACACGGTACTTGTACCTGCAATATCCTGCATCACCGAACAACACATGCATATATACAATATAGAAAACACGGCATGCACACCGATGAAGGAGAATCGCGACGTTCCTTGTCTCACTGGAGTGAATGAAGGAAAATCGTCCCCTTGCATCCAATACACTAGCCGACACGCAACATATAATTACACATAGCATAAATAAAGTAAAGTGTCAGTACATAACAATAATCCATAAAATGCCATAAATCACAAGTACTGAAATACTGCAAATAAATTATGCATCTCATATCCAAATAAAGCATGAAATAACATATCATGGAAATGTATCCACTGAAAGTAAACAATAATAAAATATGAGTCTAATGAATTCAAACAAAGATTGAAGGAATTTGGACATCAATCTGAAATTCCAAGATTACCATGAACTAGACTTGAAAAGAATTGTGAATTCCATGGACAATGAAACAAATAGCAAATCAAATTCTACGAGTGTACAAACCCATAACACAGAAATCTTGGCGAATTTTGAAGAGGCAGAATTAGAGAAAAAATCAGAAAAGACAAAAACAAATACCTTGCAAAGTTCTTCAGACAGATAAAAAGGAAGTAGAGTCCCTGGCAACAAAAACCCTGAATAATTCAATAGACACGGAGATGGAGAGCGACATTGATGCTGAGAAACCTATAAAACAGGAGGAAGAATGAGAAATAAATTCAGAGGAACAAGGATAAAGGGCAATTTATGTTGTTTTTTGCGGTCACTTTACCGTTGAAAGGAGCGGCTTATGAAGAAGCTTTTGTAGGGTTTACTAAGAATTCCATGGAGATACTTAAGAAAGAACAATTGACAGCTGTAAATCTAACTCATCACTCATTGCAAACATCCTGACAGTCTGTGGAACAAGTGGATCTTTATAACATGGAATGATCTATTAAAACATCAGACGAACAAATATTTGGAATGTTGCTTTCTTGACTTCCATGATAGACTTATACATGGCTACAACTGTGAACCTTAGAACAGGACATGAAAATCCATTAAAAGAAAATAAACCTATTTGATTTTATAACATGGAATGATCAGACAGACGAACAAATATTTGGAATGTTGCTTTCTTGACTTCCATGATAGACTTATACAAGGCTACAAATGTGAGCCTTAGAACAGGGCATGAAAATCCATTAAAAGAAAATAAACCTATTTGATTTTATAATCTTGTATTACAAATGTGGAAGCTACAACAGGAGTACGAATCATTTGGCAAAATTCCTTAACAACCATTCCATTTTATGGAATCCAATCATTGTTGAACATTCACAACGCGACTTGATAAGCTAAAGTATTTGCAAGCCACCTGTAAATCCAAATTCATCCAATTTATGCTAATTGATAAGCTTTGGAACAGGGTATGGAAAGCTATTAGAAAATAAAAGCAATTTTTCTCAACATGTTCCAAATCAATCCTGCAAGCATATCAAAAGTGAAGTTGAACACATACCAGGGCATTGAATGCTGTAAGACGAGTCTCATCAACGCTTGGAATTCCCGGTTACGCAGTCTCCCAACACAAATTAAAAGAAAAAAGATCACATAAATATGCAGAAAAAACTCAAATAAAAAAAAAACATATGATGAACAGAACAAACAGGAGGCATGGCCATGCTCAAAAGAGAAAACAGAGCACAAGCGGAGAAAGAAATCAAATTTAACTATAATTTGAGTGCCGTTGGGATAGGAGCGGGGTAACGGCTATGCTTTTCTTCGGTTTTCTTTTTAAAATTATCTGTTGTCGTTCATACACATAAACAGTACAAATTAATTTGGAAGTATTTGCAACTAAGTTTATGTTAGGAAAACTCCCCTATACATTTTTAATTGTGTTAAGAGTTGTGTATGCCAATATTTTTTTAAGTTTTATTCTTTTATATAGTGTTTTTAGATGTGAAGATGTAGTCTATTGTATTATAAATTAAAATTGATCTTTTATTTTCAATTATTGATTTTTTGTTTAGTTTTTTGAGATGTTGGAAGCTACATAAAGTGATCAATTAAAGATCTTTAGAACATAGTCTAAGAGAGGATTTTACTATTTTGTTGCTTGATCTTATTTTGTTTCTTTAAATATAGCATTATTTAGCCTTTTAGTATAAATATGGTGTAAAGAAAGTGAGATGGTGTTCTCACACATTTTTTGGTTTTCTCCCAACTTGAAATGTTCAATCATAATAAAGTATTGCTAAGTTATCTCTTACAAGGCTCCAACATGAAATTTTACCACTAAGTCATTACCTAGTAGTCTTTGACTTTATACCTTGTACACATTTCAGTACCATATTGAAATTCTTTCTTATTGTTCTTTAACTTCAATTTGAATGTGTATAATTTCCTCAATGACATTCTAAACTCTCTTATGGATGACCATGTTTAATGTTAAATTGTAATCATTGAATCACAATAATAGCATAGTTGCAATGAAAAATGAGACTTGTATAAAATAGAATCTCAACATAGCATTGTAATAATTTAATCCTCATGTCTCTTATGCTGACAGTTTAAAGACCATTTGGTTTAAATTGAGAAACATATTTATAGAAATTGAGGAACATGGTACATTTCAAAATGTATGAGTATAGTAATAAAATTTGTATCTATAATTTTATGTTGGCATTGTTCTAACTTGGTATATGGTTGCTAGCATTCTATGAACCATTTTTGAATAAGTATTTATCTTCTTTGGTCTTTGTGAAGGATTATAGATGGGTATTTGCTATACTTAATGTTACTACAATTGTAATTATTTTGTTTTGTAAGGTAATTATTGTTAAACAAATAAAAAAAATTAATATTAAAATACTGATTTTCCATAATGATATTAGAATATGAATTTTCAATAATCATGCCTATATAATTGTAGCTATTTTATGTTGTAATGATGATAATAAAAATATACAAACTATTCCTCTTAATTTTTATTGGTTTTTTGTCTCTATTTATTAAAAAAAAGTTTAAAGGCCCCAAAAATTGAATGTGGTGAGAGTTACTATACACAAATGTTTCAATTGTCTATAGATCTATCTAAAATTGAAGTTCCACATGACTATGCTAGGGAAATTGGGAGTTATGTTAAATTTAATATTAGAATATTAATCATAATCATATTCATTACCAATCTAGGTAAATAATGCCTAAATATGTAATTTATTAGATTAGCCTAAAAATTAGTCCTTCTAGGGAAATCTTATTTTCATTTACAAAAATATTAAGTGGAATAATCAACATTTAAGAACTCTTAAAGATACATAGAAAAGTGAATGTGTGTGTGTGTGTGTGTGTTCCATCATTGTATTTTTCTAATGGCAAAATTTTCACACCTATGTTGATTCCCTATTTTTTGAGTCTATTTGAAAAGATGTCTTAATATAATTGCATAATTACATGTTCTGCTCTTTGTGCTAAGTTTTTCTCCTTCCTAGAATCACTAGCCATGCCTTTTTACTCTCACTTCCATACATTCTCGGGCATTTGACTTCATATCTTACTCTTTCTACATTTATTTACATGTTTTTTAGCATTGATTGCCAAATGCTCAATCCTTATCTTAATAGTTAGATTTATTTATTCTAGGTAATTTCTATTATGCATGGGAGTGTTCCCACATGATTGAGGTCAATTCATTTTTTAAGTTCATATTATTGAGCCATGCAATTTTTGACTAATTGATGGGAGTCAAATTTACACTCATTTGTGTGATGATTTTATATATATTTAAAAGCATTAACTTGAACATTTTAGCACATCAAGAAATCATTTGATCATCATAGAATCATTTTCAATCCTATCACTTCAAGGAGAATACATTACAAGAACACGCCACTTTATAATATCAAAAGGAACAATATTTGTCTCAACATTTTTAGATAGGACACTATATTGCTTGCTTGTTG
Source organism: Cryptomeria japonica (assembly GCF_030272615.1). Lineage (NCBI taxonomy): Eukaryota > Viridiplantae > Streptophyta > Pinopsida > Cupressales > Cupressaceae > Cryptomeria > Cryptomeria japonica. The sequence goes on along the minus strand of NW_026728859.1, from coordinate 408,881 downwards.
TCTACCAACATTTATCAAGGCCGTATAAATTATCACTAAAGGCCTTAACCTACAGAAACCTAACACTAGGGTTGAAGCATAAAGGTGTATCCCACTTTTTGGTCTAAATGGGACACTGAAATAAAAAATAATTAAATTTTCAAATTTGTCACTTATAACAAGCAAACAATTAAGAATTTGAAAAATATGTGAACTGACAATTTTTGAGATTTCATGTGTAGATTCTAAATATATATTTTTCAATTTCAAATAATAATATGCCTCAATTTTAAAGATTTGGTAATAACTTGTTTCTTATTCTTTATAATTTTTTAATAAATGACATTTTCCCATTAGATGTAATCTTTTTAGAAATAAATCTAGTAGTTCATAATTTCATAAATATATATATATATATATATAATCAACACTAATATATATAGGGTATAATTTTATTTTTATTTTTTGTTGTGTAATCTAGTTATTATTAAAAATGGTAATTATGATTAGTAATAATTGAGAGTATTATATTTTTTTTTATCTAGAATAATACTTTTGTATATAATCAAATTAATTACTGTTTCTTAAATAGACACACCATTATAATAAAGGGTATTCATTTTTTTCAATATTTTTTTTGCATGCTTAGTAAAAACCCATGTTTAATAAAAAAAATAGAAACTAAATAAATTAAAAATGATTGTATATTATATTTTATATAAAGAAAACTATAAAAGATACAATCAAGAAAAAATATGGGTCATGGTGACTTTTCTAAATTGTCAAAACTTACCTGATTTGGTATTTTTTGAGAAAACATTGGTGACCAAAAAAAGGAATAGCCAAATGAAGAGGTTTAAAATGGGCTTTATAATGAAGGGTCATTGAATTAAGGTCCTTCATTAAAAGGTACATGTAGTTGAATACCTAGTTCTATGTAGTTTTATATATTTAAACACTAAAAATTACCTTCATTTAAAGCTACCTCAATACCTTCATTCAAACCTCGTTTTCAACAAAATTTCCTTTTAACTTTAATGAAGGTTCTTCATTCAAAGATATTCATCATTTTTTTTCCTCCGATGGCCTACTTTAGTGAAATGCCCCACAAGTGGCACATGGCTATATGCTTCCACATACTAGAAATTAAGTTATCTCAATAAGGTATTTCTAAATAAAACTAGTTATTAATAATTAGTGTGCACTAGATATCACACAAATTGGGTAATAGATGTTTGCAATACAATAGATCAAGACTACACCTAAATTAGATCCACATCATACAAATTTATTTCAAAATATGGAATCAACCCATAGAGAGTCATAGTGTAGCATTGTAAATTGTATCCACATGCAATTTTGTCCTCACCTAGGCCTCACCTTGGTGCTTTGGATTTTCTTGCTTAATGCCTATTTGGATTTTGGTCACATCACTCACCAAATTTCCATTTTCACCACCTTCTTTGCCTTCCCTCCAAGCCCAAGTCCTTATTGAAAGGACCAGGGCACTAAGCATCTTGGTCCTCTCAATTAGGGCCCATTGTTTGATCCTCATAACGATCATGTCAAATGAGTGGGAAATTTGATCATGTGTTGGCCTACTCTAGAAATTCAATTAATTTTTGGGAAGTCAACTATACAAGGAGGTCTACCCCTCATTTAAAACCTAACCTCAATCAAGATCTCAATTACACTCTATCGAATTCAAGTGAGCAAGAAAATAGTCACTCATCAAGCATCTGAGAATAAGTGAATTCAAGTTTATGCAATCAAGATGGCATCCATGGTCAACCTTCTTTGAAGACATTCTATAAGACATCCTAAAAACCTTGCATAAGGATCAAACAAAACTTCGTCAAGGTATACATTGTTAATTACAAGCATTTTGTTTTAGATCTAGCCTTTCCCTCAAAAGGAAAACATCTTTCAGTAATTTCCATTTCAATTTCTATTTCAAGGTTAATTCCCAAATCAGGGTTTGACCTAAGGAAAACCCTTATCCACAACATCTTTCCCTCTCTTTATATGTGTAGGAAATAGGTTCAGGAGATGTACTCAAGGATTGCAACAGAGTTGATGAAACAAAACATGTTCATCTTTCGATAGAGAAAAATTTGGAGGACCAAGGTGAATTCATACTACTTGGTACCAAAAAGTTAGGATGAACTTTTGGGAACAAGTTTTAAACTTCTTCTTTTGCCTCTTAGTTTGTGGCTTTGTGGGATATCCATAACAGTCTATTTTTGACAAGTTACTTTGATTATTCATTTTTTTACCCTAATTACATAATTTGCATCCAATTTTAATCTAGAAAGAGTGAATCAAACCCTCACCAGTGAATCTAATCATAATTTCAACGATTTTCATACTAAGGGATAAAATTTTGATGTTAGACATTTTTTGTAATACATCAACTTGGATTCACAATTAATGGTGTCCATGAAAAATATCCTATAAAAATTAAGTGTGTTAACAAAAACAATTATATGGAAGGCTCGATCATCTACTTGGTTTAGCTCTCAAGGCTTTCACATGCCTACCAAAAAAATCATAATAACTATAGGTAGTATAGTTCTCACATGATATCATCCTTACACTATTGAATGCAATTGGATCCAAGTACAAAAATTCATGCATATCTATGTTGAGAAATTTATATCCATTTGCATATGCATATGCATATACATAAGCATATTCAAATATACATATATACATGTGCATATTGATTTGTGAGAACATGAAAATATCCTCATGTCATAGTTACATTCCCAAGCTCTAAATATTACAGAGGATATTCAGTGAAAAGAAAGAAGAAATTGTAATAAAAATGACTATGAAAATTCCCCCTTATTAAATCATTCGAATGTGAACAATGAATACATAATTAGTTTATGGAAGTTGTTTTTGAAATTTGAATATACGTGAGAAACAATATTTCCTTTCACACTTGCATATGCAATTTATGTTTGATTTCCATGATGGCTTCAATGAATCTAATTTTATATTTCATTTTATGTTTTTTTTATAAGGCTTAGGACTGCAATGTAACATACATTGCATCATAACTATATGTATACATATATATATATACACACACACACATATACACACATAGACATGTATGTGTGTGTGTGTAGAAAAAAGAATTTTAAAAATATCCAATTACAAATAATACCTAATTCTAAGTGCTTATCCATATGGATCTGCTTACAATTTTCACCTTAATGTTAGGAGTGTGTGGTAATTTAATTATGTGGGCACCCTTTTATGTCCACCATCTTCCATGTAAATAGCTTGGTTGGTACACATTTCAAATATAAACTAATCCCCAAAAAAATCTCTTTTTGGTGAATTTGGGGCATATATTTGTTGTCTTCTTTATTTGAAAGTAGTAAATGTATGCATATCAATATTTTATCCATTAGTATGAAAAATACTGTTAGTTAACCCTAAGGGCTTGTACTAATACCAGGGACTACTATTCAAGAAGACCAACCATTCACACAAAATTTTATTAGTATGGATAAAATTTTGATATTTTCCTTTATAATATCATTTACACATTAAGTTTACGTAGGCTTAGTTGGCATAAGGTAGATGTCATAAAGTTAATTTATGTAACTTGTCATTTAATAATGTTCATAGGATCAAGTTAGCTATCCTAGGTGGTATTCTAGAAGATATGAGGCCATGTCTCATTATTCAATATTGGCTTTAAGGAATTTATTCTATTACATTATGCATTTAATCTTGTATCAAGGTTAGTTGCAACTACCTCATCATGTCTTGCCTATTTAAGATAGGTTATTGTACATTTGTAAATCATCTCAATAATATCATTTATCATTTCCTAGTGAAATCTCTCTCTCTCTCTCTCTCTCTCTCTCTCTCTCTCTCTCTCTCTCTCTCTCTCTCTCTCTCTCTCTCAATTTTCAATTGTTGTAGTCATGATTTGAGCTTGGGATATTGCTCAAACATGGTATCAGAGCCTTTCAATTTTCTCTCCTTTCCAGCATGAGGCCCTTCATAAGCCTTTTTGAGATCTTGAGAGTCTTAAGATTGGCAATATATCTCTCCACCAATTCATTTGGCACAACCCAATATGCTTCATATTGCACTCTCAAATTATTGTATTAGTATTTTTTCAAGTCTGATTGTGGGTCCACATCATCAATTCCCTCTAGTATTTTAGAGTGTGCATATTATTATTTTTTACTCAAATTTCATGATGTTCCTACATTTATATATGGTTTTGTTTTTTCCTAGAAGGAGAAAACTTCTTTGTATGCATTGTATCATGTTTTTCCTTCAATCACTTACCATTCTTGTAGCTATTTTTTATAGAGGAGCCACATAGTTTCTCACCATCCCTCCTATGTGGGGAGGCCAATTATATCCCAATGATGGATGTAGTTCTTGGGGGCTATTGGTATTGAGACCTCCATACATCACCTCATTCTTCACTTGCACATGATTTTTATTAGCTATTTTTGAAGAGGAATATTTTCCTATGAGGTTTTGTCCTCTTCTCTATTTGTGAGGGATCAGTTGCATGATTGGTTGTGCATGGGTACCTAATATGTCATTGTTTCCAAGGCCCATACTGTATTTTTCATATTAGTCTTGCATCTTATGCATAATGATTCTTCTCCTTAAGATGCATTTAAGGGGGTGTTAGAGTAAATATCATTTACACATTAAGATTACTTGGTCTTAGTTGGCATAAGTTAGTTTTTCATAAAGTTACTTTATGTAACTTGTCCTTTAATAATGTTCATAGAATCATGTTAGTTGTCCTAGTGGCATTTTAGAAGATATGACGCCATGCCTCATTACTTAATATTTATTTTAGGCATTTATTATATTTCATCATCCATTCAATTTGGTATCAAGGTTAGTTGTATCCACCTCACCATTTCTTGCCTATTTAAGCAAGTCTATTGTACATTTGTATATCCTCTTAGCAATATCATGTAGCATTTCCTAGTGAAATACTTATCTCTCTCTTTTTGTGGAAGCTATTGTATTAATCATCCTAGCTCGGGAGTGTTGGCCCAATAGTCCCAAGGTGTATAATGATGTAATAACAAACCAATTACCTATAGGACTTGATTTTCTCCTTCCTAACACTTAACTCTTCTTATAGTTCATTTTCTATAACAATTTTCATAGTTGCATTTATCAAGTTTCATGATACTAATAGAGACTTACTAATTACCATATTCAAATTAAGTAGGATGCCTCATCTATGTGCATATAATAAATAAACAATTAATTAAATAACTTAAAACATTAGGATTAGAAGATGTATGACACTTATCCCAACATTTAGTCTTGTTTTGACTTGCGTGTGAACTACTATGAAGATGCATGTCAAAGTATAACAAGTATCCAACATGAAAAATTATTTAGACACCCACAAAGAAAATGTGGAAAATAATGCCAAATTTCATACTTTCCTTGCAATGATTTTTCTATGTATAAACCTACAAGCACAAAATAAAAAGTTCAAATAAATTACATTTGACAAAGATTGAAAAATATACACTACCATAGTTTCTAAATTGTTCTTGAATGAAAAAATTAGAAACAAAAAGGATAAAGAGATCTTTTTTAACAGAGACATAATAGGACTCTAGATGATGTAGAAACATGCATTAACATAAAGAGATCTTTTCTAGCTCAGATATAATAAGATTCTTGATAATCTTTTTAATCTGCTGCTGATTTGCTTATCAGCTGTGTTAATGATTTTTTTCTGCTGCTGATTTGCTTATCAGCTGTGTTAATCTGCTGCTGATTTGCTTATCAGCTGTGTTAATTATTCTTGAAAAAAAGATAAAGAGATCTTTTCTAGCTCAGATATAATAAGATTCTTGATAATCTTTTTAATCTGCTGCTGATTTGCTTATCAGCTGTGTTAATGATTTTTTTCTTAGTGTGTGCTGTCATATGTGAGCCCACCTTTAAATTCCATTTTAAAGAATGCACAGTCTCCTATGCACAGATGAGCGTAATGTAAATATAAGACTTTTTAAAAAGTGAAACAGTAAATAATTTCATTAAGTTGTGACTTCTATTTTGTTACATTTTACATTTCATTTGATTGCATGATATTTTTCACGCAATAATTACTGCGCAAACAATTTAGTAAATAATTAAAATTTTTAATTTTAAACATTAAAGGGTAGTTTACATATTTTTTCAATATATATATATAATGATTTAATTTAAATATAAAATTCGGAATTTTGATTTTTAATTTTTTTTAACAAATTTAAATATGAGAGTTTATGTTTTTTTCAAGATATATATAATGAATTCATTTGAATATAAAATTGGTTAATTTAAATGATATCTTTTTATTTTTATTTTTTTAATGTATTTGAGACATTATAAGAGACTTTAAAAAAAATATCAATAGTATTATTAAGAATAATTATTACACAATTAATTAATTTGTATCTTTATAATTTGAAATAATTTTTTTTATTTTTTTATTTTTTATTTTTTAATATTAGATATTGAGAGTCCAAAATCAGAGAGTTTATACAAAAAGAGAAAGCAAGAGGCAGAGCCTCAACCGCCAAACTGTGAAACCACAGAGAGTAATATATACATTTATCTCCTAATCATATCAAAATGTGGGGACGCAACAGAGTACAACACTTTTGGAGAACCTCATCCTGGTCCTCCAGCCATGTGGTCCAGCCTTTTTCTCCTTCCATCCATACCACCTTCTTTCTTGCTAGGATCTGGGAGCACATCTCTACCCTGTTGAAGGGAGGAGCCCTGTTGTCCTGTAGATCCTTTATCAGCTTCTTTACTACCTTATCAAAGGAGGTCTGATTCTCTGCAAGCCTGGCCCATTCGTAACCATCTTGCATCTCATAAACAAACATGGTCGGTATACCATCTTTGAAGAATCGCAAGAGTTTGTTTCTCTCAATGTTCATCAAAAAGAAGACCTGCACAACAATTTTGTAATGTGTGAGTTTTTTAAAAAACTCATTACGTTCCCTTGTAATACCTTGAAACTTCTCCTCATTCCTAAGTTTCCAAATAAACCAGAGAATGTAAGAAGATAGAATTTGCCAAACTAGATTAGTATCCTTCCTCGGTCCTTGAATAAAACCAGTAACTATATCAAGAGTGTAAACATATTCTGTAATAGAAATTCCAAACAGTAGCCAAATTTCTCTAGCAAAAGGGCAGTCAAAGAAAATGTAGCACGCAGTCTCAAGTTTTCTGCAAACAAAACACCAATCATATGCAGTCAATTCATTCCTAATAGGTAGTCTGTCCAATATAAGTTGTCATCTGAAGCATTTGACCTTAGGGGGGATGGGGGATCACCAATGCTTCTCAAAGGTTTTCTGCCAAGTGTGGGGGGTATGGTTGACGTACCACAGAGTGTTGATATGTTCGATCACTGAGGTATCACTATTGAGTAGGGTATAGATAGACTTGGCTTTGATCTTGGGGAAGGTGGAGCCATCCTTCCATAGGAATGTAAGGTACCTATGGGTGTCTACTTGTGTGTTCTTAGGGAGATTAAAGGGAGTGCATGCATTTTTAATCATGTTGTAGGTCTCTTATGTGATGCAGTGTAGTACCCCTACCGTAATCGATCTCTAACCTTGGTTTAATCTTGATTAGAGTATCTTAATATTATGTTATAGTCAGATGTTGAATTAACGCATAGCTATTGATGTGGTCTTCACTCTAGTTGTATGCTAGTTGTTAGTGTACCTATTTCATGGTTTTAACATCGAGCTAACACTTTCATTAAATTTTATATATGTATGCACGTATGACTCTTGGTTGCAGGAAATTTTAGGTACAATGCCGCTGGAGTGTGAGGTTCGTCTTCACCTAGATTGCAGGTTTGAGTGCACCTCTTGTAACCCTTAGAGTTGGATTAGGTGGTCGTAAGACCCTAGTTGACCTTAGTCGTGCTCCAGTGAGCATCGCCAGTCATCGTCGGTAATCCCCTTCTTATTTGGGTTTGCGAGTCGTCTGTTTGGTTGACCTTCTCGTTTTGCGTGCTTGGTGTGTTTGGTTAATTTGATTATTTAGTCCTTAGTAATTATCTTGATTAAATATGCATTTGTGCATTGATGATTAATGGATTAAATTGATTGAGAATTCGTTATGTGATTTTCGTTGTTAATGAATTGCTCGTTTTAAATTGGGAGTAGATTCGATTTAATGTCTGATTTTGAATATTAATGCGTTTATATATGCTGTTGAAAAGAAAGTTTTAGATTTTATCGCCATAGAGTTAATTGTGTTCTGTTGGCTTATTTGAATTGAAAGATTAAATTTGTTTAAATGAGGAAATCGATTTTTTATTGAAAAAGCAAGTTATATTGTTGATATTGTTGAAAAGAATTAATTTTTGAGTATTATTTTTAAATAAAAGTTTTTATTCCAAAAATGGAATTCTTGGGTCAACTCTTCCATATAACCCAAATTTGGGGAAATTGGAGTGGAGGGACATTTTTGGGAAGTTTTGGATTGGAGATGGAAAATTGGAGACTTGGCAGCTGAGATTGGGATTCTTCAGCCGATCTTGCCAGGAATGCGAGATCAGGTAGGATCCAACTCTCATTTTTAGTTTTTGGTTTAAAATGAAAATGGGGGTTTTATCTTGGTTTTAGATTCTCCTTCGAATGCCATGCTTATGATTTGTTTTGGTAAATTAACCAGCTTGGCTGGAAGTGTTTGAGGTGTTGTTAATTCCTCTTTTTCCTTTGGGCGTTTGAAACCCTTGAGTGTTTGTTATGGATGAGCAAAACCATCAAGAAAATGAGACATCAAACCCAGTTCGTTTAACCGAACTCATTGTAAATCGAAGCTCATATTCATTATGCAATTTTGTTGTGGGCGTTCATGTTGTTTTGCACCGAACTGTGTTTTAAAAGAAATATATTAATTTTTGAACTGTGTTTGTTATTATTATGCGCTGTGTTAAACGCTCTAAAACTGAATTTTGGGCGAGTTTTGTTTATTAAAATGAACTGTTATTAAACCGAAATTCTCTATCTTTTTATGTTGGGTGTCGGTGTTAAAACTCGAGCTGGGCGAGTTGTTTTAAACTGGGTTTTGGGGTTTGGAGGTGGGGAGCGGAGCTCCCCCACTCCTCCTCTCCCCTCTCCCCCGCTCGCTCCCTCGCTGGTTCGCTTTCCCCGTTGCCTTTGGTGCACTCACAGCCGCTGGTGGTCGCGGCACTGCAGTGGCCGCAGGGCGCCGCGGAGCCTGCGGGCACCGCAGTGGCGCCGCCCGCAGGGGCTTCCCTGCGGTATGCTGTGGGCGGCGCTAGGGTTAGGGCACGACCCTTCCCAGCTCGCCTCCAATTTTTCTTTTAAATGCGTTTACTTGTTTAAAACGTAGTTCTTTTTAAAAATCATTTTTTTTTTAATGTATTTTTTTAGTAATTTAAAAAAAAAATGCATATGAGATAAGTATCATGTATAACGAAAGATGTTTTTTTTAATGTAATTTTTTTTAACTCAAAAAAAATGCATGTGATTTTTATATCGCTTAAATGAAAGTATTTTTAACGTTAAGTTTAGTTAGACTCTTAATTATGATTAAAGGTGGAATGTCATGTTAAATGTTGATTTGGGTATTAGTTAATTTTATAATGGAGTTTATAAGCTAATTATTATTCAATTCCATTTCGTGGCTTATGCACTTGTCTGATTAAGTTCTAGATTGATAATTTCGTAATCGAATATTAATTGGCTATATTTTGGACCAATCTTGGATTAATAAGTTTATACCTTACCTGCTAGCTGATTAGGGAAGTTGGCTAATTAAGGTAGTATTGTTTAAAAACAAAATAGAGAATAATATGTTATTGGAAGATCGTTGAAATACGATGTAATTACTTATTGATGTTTGTTGGAGATTAAATATCTTATTTTAGTTGATTAATGGTTGTCTGAATTTATTAGTATGAATTGGTTTAAAAACTCTTCACGGCTTTATATGTCTGTTTATGCTTTGAATTTTAACGAGTTAGAAAACCAAGAACGACTTATCCCTTGATAAGGTAGATAACTGTAAGTTGTTTTAGATCTTGTAGAAAACTTGATCGTCGTTTAATGATTAAATCAAAGTGAGGAAATATTGTCTTTTCTGATTATTGCATTGCGAGTTTTATCTCTGTATTCGCCTTTAATTATGAAATGGCATGTTTTGCTTTGTTTAAAAGGACCCTGTCGTATGGATTGTCTTGGGGTACCTGTTTTAGTCCTCGATTTCCGAGTTGACTGTTGTATTGTGATGTTGTCAAAGTTGGTCATATTCCTTGTGTGAGAGTCGAATGATGATTGTGGTTGACCGTCGTTGGTCCGGTCTCTAGTTAGAATACCGTCAGTAAGTGATTACCCTTGAGTCGTGTTTGACCAGATGATTGTATCTCTCTTCTTGAACTCCGTTCGTCTGACCATGTGTATTCCTTGGTTTTGAGTTCGTCTGAGTTTAGTCTAGTGTCGTATGGGAAAGTGGCTTTCGATTGGGGGCCGCGCCCAAAGTGGTTGCTGGATAACCCGTCGAAAGTGAGTCTAATAAGTGATAACCTAAATAGATTAGAATGAAATCTCTAAATAAGATAATGTGCCTCACACATGGGACGAATGCTATCATAGATTCGGCATACTGTGAGAAGGCCTGAAATGGCAAACCATCTTCCTTGTCTTCACAAAAGGATGTGTGGGTCCACATGAGGCTTGGATGGGCCGGAAGTTCGGATTAGGTTGCCAGGGTTACCAGTGTATGGGTCAGGACCTATGAAGACTTGCCATGGTATCCATACCAGGTCGTGTGATGACACTTGTCCCTACGTTCGCTAGTGTGTTGTCGTTTGTCCTGTTAGGAGTATCTTGTGAGTCGTCCTTTTTGTCTCTACCCTTGTGAGTGTCGGTTTCATGTTAGTCCTGGGGTGGTGATGGCTCAGTTTTATGGATGCTCTCATGGACTCTTATGTTATTAGCTTTGATTATGTTCAGTTGGATCCTATTCCTTGTAAGGATCGTTTATGTATTAATTGACCGATGTGGTCATTTGTATATTGTTTATGTATCGCCTTGATGGCTGGATTGAAATGGTGTAACCTCTTGTATTCTTAACCTTTATTATTTATCAGAGGGGGTCTTGCAGTTGAGCAGACCCGGAGATGTAGCCCTTTAGGGGTGAACTCCGAGATCATTATGGTGTTATGTGGTGTATTCTCTTATGTTTCCTTTATTCAGCTTTATCATGTATGATTAACTTATGTTAGAATGGTTAAGTGGATAAATGGAAATAACTTTAAATGTTTATATTCAGTTCTATCTTGAATGCCATGTGGATCGAATGCATAATTGGTTGAGATGCGATTTATCGTAATGCATGTGTGAAATCATCATTTTAATGCAATAAGTTGGAATATGTAATAATGTATCTTAGAATAATGAATTATACTCAGTTGTTGTTAAGGAATTTAAATATGCTTGGAAAGATCTCCTATGTCATGATGAAATCCTAGTGTATTAGAAAACGTAGATGTATGGTTTGTAATTTTAAATTGAAAAGCTTGAATGAGGTTGATGAATGGATCTTAATGGATGAATCTTTGTTGTGATTTATATTTCCGTCCTTTGAAAGAAACTTATCCTGTTTATGAATTATCTCGTTGTTAAGATAATTAGCTTATTGGATTAATCGTGTGAGTTAAGTGAATTGTAAAATTTAAGTAATCTCGTTGGGAAACTCTTTAGGAGTTAGTTGAAGTCTTCCGCTATGTATCTGAATCTTTGATATCTTGATGCATCTTATGTGTTGTAACTTTAAAAAAAAAAAATTTGCACTCTATTCTTGTTATTTTAGCTTATCCCTTCGGGGTTTCCTGGCGGGGCATTACATTTGGTATCAGAGCCCATGTTGCAAACATTGGGATCTCTGGTGTCGTGTGTGCCCTCTATTTGTGTGAGGTGTATCGACCTTATGTGTATGCTTGTCCTCCTTTTGCATGTGAGTGATTGAGCAGACCTTAGCTGGTGTGTAACGTGTGTGTTCACACCTAGTTTTCGCCTTCTTGATGTTGGTGTTTGTGTGCTTATTGATGTCTGGGTCTACGATTTCTCTTATTTGGAAAGAGAGTCGTATGTACCTTTCCTTAGTGAGTGTTGTACTCTTTAGACTAATCCATTTGGATTGGTCCGTGCTTGTCTTGAATCAGAAAGTGCGAATTGTGTTTGTTTAAAAGATTATGATCTGGCTTAGTGTTGTCCACTTGAAGGACTTGTATGGCAATTATTGAATGCTTACTTTGTAGAAAATTAAATGATCATCACCATTCCTCTCTTTCTCTCTCTCTTTCTAGAAATTGAAATGATTAAGATATGTGTAATTATCTTTGATTTGAGTTTCTTGTTTGCAAGAGAAAAGGGTGACTTCTTGAACCCTTGAGTGAGCCTTATGTCGTTTATGTTTTTAGATTATTAAATGGGCTATGGGTTTAAAAATTTATTTTGGGTGAATGGGAGAAAACTGTATGAGTATGTTTAAAGAATTCCCCATGTGTATGTTGTAGGAGTAGCATGATTAAATTCTACCTTAGTAAGGTGCATTGCTATGCGAATAGTTGAATTATGTGAAACTGCTTGGTTTGTAGAAGAAGTATTAAAAAGAGCATGTTATTGTAGCTTTGAGAGAATATTAATGTGTTTTCCGAAAGATTGTTTTATGCATTTCATTAAACCAGTTTGATTGAAGATTTATTTTAGCAAATGCTCCATTGAACTCGCTTTTGGGTATATGTAATTACCTTAATGCGTTTAGAACGTGCGAATGGAAAAGCTTGTTTGATGTGCATGCATTAATATGTTTTATTTGGGTAATAGCTCTTTGCTTATCTTTGATCGTAATGTGATCTTTTCTAATAGGTTGCAATTATGACATGTGTCTATATTGTATTATTATATGTGAGTGTTCTTATGAGGTCTTGCATTATCGAAAAGATTGCTTCTCTTGATCTCTACTTGGTTTGGAAAACTAGAACCTCCTGTCGCAACCATAAATATTGGAAATGTTTTTGTTCGGCTGATTGTCATCTTTCTAAATCGGTAGCGAAATGAAAACCGTATAATTGAAATGATAGGCTTATAGTGAGAAATTTTATTATGTAGCGTGATCTGATTGATCTTGCGTTTTTGTAGGAAATGGTTTGGTTATCAAACTCTTTTTTCCTTCTCTTTGCCTAATCATGAGATTTTTAGAAATGGTATTAAAGAGTGCATTGATCTAAATAGAATGTTTATAAAACATGTGAAATTGTATGTTGCTTTTTGGCTTCATAGTGATAGATGGAAGTCTTAAGCTTTAGAAATGAATTTGCTTAGCTAGTGATTTAATTATGAATGCTTAGTGAGATTCGAGAAAGCTATAGGAATGATGTTAATTCCTTATATATAATTGTGAATTGTTAATGAATTCAGTACTTGAATCTAGAGTAAACTTGATTCAATTATTTATATAGAAAGCATAATTAAAATCTTCCTTGTATAGATGTTAGCGTACTGAAAAGTGCTCCCCATATTGTGACTAAACCAGTGCTGGTGTATTTGTTGGTATTGTAAGAAACCAGTGCTTATTTTATGTGCCCATGGATTGGTGAAGTAATCAACCATGGAGGATATGTTGTTTATGAGTATGGGAGACCATACTGTCTATGTGATGTTGCTTATTGTTTCCCTACTGAGTACCAAACCTCGGGTTGTGGATAACTCGGTATGTTAAGGGGTAGTATTCGTAGTGACCGTTCCTTGAATAGTATGGATTGGCGTACGAGTAATGTCGGGGCGAAGCGACTTTAGCTTCTCTACTTCGAGGAATGATATAGTTGTACTACTAAACTGTATCAAGGTGTACTCAATACTTTCCCTTTGATGAATCTATTTATAGGTTTATGTGTGCCAGCTTATTCCTATCCTTCATTTTGAGCATATAGATGGCAGTTTTTGAGCATATTGTTGGATTCTATTGGAGGATCCTTTGCCTTGTCTTCATGAAAGGTAGGTTTATTCGCATGTGCTGCCAGTTAGTATGTGTTGGTAGGCATGTGGGTGGACCATAGTCATGTATACCTCTAGCTTACGGCGAGTATCCTTCTAGATACATCGCTATGCGGAGTGTGACCAGCGCGTGCCTTATCCGCGGGGTACACTACCATGCGGGATACGTCCATTGTGTGCTTTGTCCGCTTGGAGTATTGCCATGCCATGCTGAGACACGATGCGGGATGTGGTAGACATTTCCATGCGGCCTACCGCTAGGTATTGGGTAGAGCCATGCCACGTGACGACGTGATGCGGGGTGATGTCGAGGTGCACACTGCCATGCCATGTGGATGTGTGACTTGGCCACATCACATGATGAGCTACTAGGATAGCTAGACGATTGTTCCTTCCTTCCTCGTTGGTGGCTAGCTATTAGTCACGCAGTGATGTTATGTGTAGTTGTGCTATTCTTTATATTTCTTTGGGGATCAGCAGTTTATTTTACTTTGATTTTGAAGGTTTGGCCACGATCTTGTGATCTTTTGCACTTTGATTTGGTGTTGAAATTCCGGATTATCTTCTTGCCTTACTGTTGGAATTGAGGATTTATTATCTTTAATCTTGTGTACTTTGGTGGCTAAACTGGTTTATCCTTATTGTTTTCGTATGCTGGTCTTGTGTTGCAATGTGAATTCCTCTCCAAGAACGTAGGAGACGGGCTTGGATGAGTGTATACGAGGAAGTAGATGCAAGGAACCTTGAGGATGGAGGTATGTGAGGCTGTGATGCAGCTAGTATCCACTACCTACCTATGTGTGGTGACTATCTCTTGGAGGCTAAACACCTTACACAACAAGGGATATTCACAAAGGTCTTGTATGGAAGGTAGCACCGCTATGGTGTGCCTAGCACCATCAAGCCTTTGAGTGAGATATTGGATTCTTATGATCTTATTGTGGTTCTAAGATCAGGCATAGAGATGCTGATCATGCATGTTATCATTGATCGAGCATTAGACATGCTCACATGTGGCCTTTTCTGTTATGCATTCCAGTTATGTGGATGGTTATTATTTGTATCATGGAGTAAATTGTGTTAGCTTGTCACTATGTTATGGGACATAGTCATTGGAAAGGTGTTCTTATGCCTGGCAAGTGTAACCAATTGAGTTATTTATGTTGCTCTTATTTATTGAAAGTTAACTTGGTTGTAGAAATCGATATTTTGAGCTAGTTCTATGTTATTAAATTTTATGATAAAGATGGATTGGTAAAGGAAAATTGATCATTATGGCATGTTTCTTGTCATTTTTGGTCGATGATTATGGTAATTGTTGTTTACCTCTTTCTAATGCTTTAAATTGGTGTAATGAAAGGAAGGAAATTCTTGTTTGTCTGCTATGATTGTGGATAATTCCTAGAATATTTTATGGAATGTATGGTTTTAGTTGTATCTCACCAATGGATTATGGCGTTTGTAAAAGATTTAGCAATAATATTTCATTTGATTATGGAAAGATTTCTATGTGCAATTTGATCTTTGTTGAATGAGTTTCAGGGCTGAGGCGTACGACATATTCTCCATCTAGCCTTACGACTTCCAGGAGTAAGTCGGAACCTAGGGGGGGAGAATGTAGTACCCCTACCGTAATCGATCTCTAACCTTGGTTTAATCTTGATTAGAGTATCTTAATATTATGTTATAGTCAGATGTTGAATTAACGCATAGCTATTGATGTGGTCTTCACTCTAGTTGTATGCTAGTTGTTAGTGTACCTATTTCATGGTTTTAACATCGAGCTAACGCTTTCATTAAATTTTATATATGTATGCACGTATGACTCTTGGTTGCAGGAAATTTCAGGTACAATGCCGCTGGAGTGCGAGGTTCGTCTTCACCTAGATTGCAGGTTTGAGTGTACCTCTTGTAACCCTTAGAGTTGGATTAGGTGGTCGTAAGACCCTAGTTGACCTTAGTCGTGCTCCAGTGAGCATCGCTGGTCATCGTCGGTAATCCCCTTCTTGTTTGGGTTTGTGAGTCGTCTATTTGGTTGACCTTCTCGTTTTGCGTGCTTGGTGTGTTTGGTTAATTTGATTATTTAGTCCTTAGTAATTATCTTGATTAAATATGCATTTGTGCATTGATGATTAATGGATTAAATTGATTGAGAATTCGTTATGCGATTTTCGTTGTTAATGAATTGCTCGTTTTAAATTGGGAGTAGATTCGATTTAATGTCTGATTTTGAATATTAATGCGTTTATATATGTTGTTGAAAAGAAAGTTTTAGATTTTATCGCCATAGAGTTAATTGTGTTCTGTTGGCTTATTTGAATTGAAAGATTAAATTTGTTTAAATGAGGAAATCGATTTTTTATTGAAAAAGCAAGTTATATTGTTGATATTGTTGAAAAGAATTAATTTTTGAGTATTATTTTTAAATAAAAGTTTTTATTCCAAAAATGGAATTCTTGGGACAACTCTTCCATATAACCCAAATTTGGGGAAATTGGAGTGGAGGGACATTTTTGGGAAGTTTTGGATTGGAGATGGAAAATTGGAGGCTTGGCAGCTGAGATTGGGATTCTTCAGCCGATCTTGCCAGGAATGCGAGATCAGGTAGGATCCAACTCTCATTTTTAGTTTTTGGTTTAAAATGAAAATGGGGGTTTTATCTTGGTTTTAGATTCTCCTTCGAATGCCATGCTTATGATTTGTTTTGGTAAATTGACCAGCTTGGCTAGAAGTGTTTGAGGTGTTGTTAATTCCTCTTTTTCCTTTGGGCGTTTGAAACCCTTGAGTGTTTGTTATGGATGAGCAAAACCATCAAGAAAATGAGACATCAAACCCAGTTCGTTTAACCGAACTCATTGTAAATCGAAGCTCATATTCATTATGCAATTTTGTTGTGGGCGTTCATGTTGTTTTGCACCGAACTGTGTTTTAAAAGAAATATATTAATTTTCGAATTGTGTTTGTTATTATTATGCGCTGTGTTAAACGCTCTAAAACCGAATTTTGGGCGAGTTTTGTTTATTAAAACGAACTGTTATTAAACCAAAATTCTCTATCTTTTTATGTTGGGCGTCGGTGTTAAAACCCGAGCTGGGCGAGTTGTTTTAAACTGGGTTTTGGGGTTTGCAGGCGGGGAGCGGAGCTCCCCCGCTCCTCCTCTCCCCTCTCCCCTTCTCGCTCCCCCGCTGGTTTGCTTTCCCCGTTGCCTTTGGTGCGCTCACAGCTGCTGGTGGCCGCGGCACTGCGGTGGCCGCAGGGCACCGCGGAGCCTGCGGGCACCGCAGTGGCGCCGCCCGCAGGGGCTTCCCTGCGGTATGCTGTGGGCGGCGCTAGGGTTAGGGCACGACCCTTCCCAGCTCGCCTCCACTTTTTCTTTTAAATGCGTTTACTTGTTTAAAACGTAGTTCTTTTTAAAAATCATTTTTTTTTTAATGTATTTTTTTAGTAATTTAAAAAAAAAATGCATATGAGATAAGTATCATGTATAACGAAAGATGTTTTTTTTAATGTAATTTTTTTTAACTCAAAAAAAATGCATGTGATTTTTATATCGCTTAAATGAAAGTATTTTTAACGTTAAGTTTAGTTAGACTCTTAATTATGATTAAAGGTGGAATGTCATGTTAAATGTTGATTTGGGTATTAGTTAATTTTATAATGGAGTTTATAAGCTAATTATTATTCAATTCCATTTCGTGGCTTATGCACTTGTCTGATTAAGTTCTAGATTGATAATTTCGTAATCGAATATTAATTGGCTATATTTTGGACCAATCTTGGATTAATAAGTTTATACCTTACCTGCTAGCTGATTAGGGAAGTTGGCTAATTAAGGTAGTATTGTTTAAAAACAAAATAGAGAATAATATGTTATTGGAAGATCGTTGAAATACGATGTAATTACTTATTGATGTTTGTTGGAGATTAAATATCTTATTTTAGTTGATTAATGGTTGTCTGAATTTATTAGTATGAATTGGTTTAAAAACTCTTCACGGCTTTATATGTCTGTTTATGCTTTGAATTTTAACGAGTTAGAAAACCAAGAACGACTTATCCCTTGATAAGGTAGATAACTGTAAGTTGTTTTAGATCTTGTAGAAAACTTGATCGTCGTTTAATGATTAAATCAAAGTGAGGAAATATTGTCTTTTCTGATTATTGCATTGCGAGTTTTATCTCTGTATTCGCCTTTAATTATGAAATGGCATGTTTTGCTTTGTTTAAAAGGACCCTGTCGTATGGATTGTCTTGGGGTACCTGTTTTAGTCCTCGATTTCCGAGTTGACTGTTGTATTGTGATGTTGTCAAAGTTGGTCATATTCCTTGTGTGAGAGTGAAATGATGATTGTGGTTGACCGTCGTTGGTCCGGTCTCTAGTTAGAATACTGTCAGTAAGTGATTACCCTTGAGTCGTGTTTGACCAGATGATTGTATCTCTCTTCTTGAACTCCGTTCGTCTGACCATGTGTATTCCTTGGTTTTGAGTTCGTCTGAGTTTAGTCTAGTGTCGTATGGGAAAGTGGCTTTCGATTGGGGGCCGCGCCCAAAGTGGTTGCTAGATAACCCATCGTAAGTGAGTCTAATAAGTGATAACCTAAATAGATTAGAATGAAATCTCTAAATAAGATAATGTGGCTCACATATGGGACGAATGCTATCATAGATTCGGCATGCTGTGAGAAGGCCTGAAATGGCAAACCATCTTCCTTGTCTTCACGAAAGGATGTGTGGGTCCACATGAGGCTTGGATGGGCCAGAAGTTTGGATTAGGTTGCCAGGGTTACCAGTGTATGGGCCGGGACCTATGAAGACTTGCCATGGTATCCATACCAGGTCGTGTGATGACACTTGTCCCTACGTTCGCTAGTGTGTTGTCGTTTGTCCTGTTAGGAGTATCTTGTGAGTCGTCCTTTTTGTCTCTGCCCTTGTGAGTGTCGGTTTCATGTTAGTCCTTGGGTGGTGATGGCTCAGTTTTATGGATGCTCTCATGGACTCTTATGTTATTAGCTTTGATTATGTTCAGCTGGATCCTGTTCCTTGTAAGGATCGTTTATGTATTAATTGACCGATGTGGTCGTTTGTATATTGTTTATGTGTCGCCTTGATGGCTGGATTGAAATGGTGTAACCTCTTGTATTCTTAACCTTTATTATTTATCAGAGGGGGTCTTGCAGTTGAGCAGACCCGGAGATGTAGCCCTTTAGGGGTGAACTCCGAGATCATTATGGTGTTATGTGGTGTATTCTCTTATGTTTCCTTTATTCAGCTTTATCATGTATGATTAACTTATGTTAGAATGGTTAAGTGGATAAATGGAAATAACTTTAAATGTTTATATTCAATTCTATCTTGAATGCCATGTGGATCGAATGCATAATTGGTTGAGATGCGATTTATCGTAATGCATGTGTGAAATCGTCATTTTAATGCAATAAGTTGGAATATGTAATAATGTATCTTAGAATAATGAATTATACTTAGTTGTTGTTAAGGAATTTAAATATGCTTGGAAAGATCTCCTATGTCATGATGAAATCCTAGTGTATTAGAAAACGTAGATGTATGGTTTGTAATTTTAAATTGAAAAGCTTGAATGAGGTTGATGAATGGATCTTAATGGATGAATCTTTGTTGTGATTTATATTTCCGTCCTTTGAAAGAAACTTATCCTGTTTATGAATTATCTCGTTGTTAAGATAATTAGCTTATTGGATTAATCGTGTGAGTTAAGTGAATTGTAAAATTTAAGTAATCTCGTTGGGAAACTCTTTAGGAGTTAGTTGAAGTCTTCCGCTATGTATCTGAATCTTTGATATCTTGATGCATCTTATGTGTTGTAACTTTTAAAAAAAAAAATTTGCACTCTATTCTTGTTATTTTAGCTTATCCCTTCGGGGTTTCCTGGCGGGCCATTACATGCAGGGAGATCATACTTAGTGCTAAGAGCCTCCCAGCTGATAAGGTCATCATGTTCTAGGATATCCATAATATACTTGATTCCTTTATTATGTCAGTGCTTAGCAAAGCAACCTTGGGTTAAAGCAAGGGGTTTACAGTTATGATGTAGGTTCCACCATATTGACCTTTCACCATGGAGGGTATTGTGACAGTTAATGCTAGAGTTGTTAATAAGACCACGCACAGGCTCCCAAGCTTTCCAGATGGATTTAAACACCTAGGTGCCTTGGACAGACACAGGGAAACTACCTGCAATCAAATCACTGAGCGGGAGGGCTTTCCAGGATTTGGCAGTTTTGGGAACACCATTTTGTATGTTGCTTCTGACGAGGATTTTCCAAGGTTATTGTCCTTCTGGTGAGTGAAATATCCATTTGGCTGCGAGGGAGATATCTTGCAGCCTAAGATCCTTGAGGCCCAGCCCACCAAATTTTTTGTCTAAGTGGCACCAGGTCCACTTGACCGCGTGAGCTTTTCTTTTACCCTTGCCATTAGACCATAGGAATCATCTGATAGCCTTTTCGATTTCAAAGACTTGGTAGTTGCTGAACATCCACACATAGGAGTAGTATATGCTATAGGAAGAAAGGATTTTTTGGCAGACTTGAATCTTGCCAGCAAGGGAGAGGACCCTATTGTCCCACTTGTTGAGTTTACTGTCTATTTTTCCCTTGAACCAACTCCACATGTCTTTAAGAGAGGGAGATACAGAAAAGGGGATACCAAGGTATCTGACTAATTTATTTGGTCCTCCCCATGCATATCCAAACTGGTGAAGCCAGTTCGGAGGGTTATCTTTCCACCCAAGTAGAACAGATTTGGTGCTAGATATCCGGGCTCCAGATGCTTTACCAAAGGTGTCAAGTTTTTGAATAAGGGAATCAATATTATGCCTTGAGAGCTTCAGGAGCAGTGAGGTATCATCGGCAAACTGGATGTTGATTAGTTCAGAGTTGTCTGGCATAGTAATGCCTTGGACTCTTGGGGATAGGGTGTCATCTCTAAGGAGATAGTACAGGGCATTTGATGCGATGACAAACAGAGCAGGGGCAAGGGGGCAGCC
The DNA here is from genome assembly GCF_030272615.1 of Cryptomeria japonica. Lineage (NCBI taxonomy): Eukaryota > Viridiplantae > Streptophyta > Pinopsida > Cupressales > Cupressaceae > Cryptomeria > Cryptomeria japonica. The sequence goes on along the minus strand of NW_026728859.1, from coordinate 387,815 downwards.
CTGCCTAATTGATCTAGATAGAGGAGTAGGCTGGGAGATAGTCCCATTGACTTCGATCAGGGTGGACGCGTCCTTGAGGAGGATTTGAACATAATCATAGAACTCGCTAGGGAAGCTGAAGGCGGAGAGCATCATGAGGATGAAGTCCCATTCTACCCTGTCATAAGCTTTCTCAAAGTCAACAAGGAACATGGCAATGTCTTGGTTCGAGGTTCTAGCCCATTCCATGGATTCCCAACTAGTTACAAGATTCTCTAAGATATATCTGCCTTTAATGAATCCTGTTTGGGTAGAGCAGGTGAATTTGGGAAGGATCTTCTCAAGGCGAGAGGCTAAGGCTTTGGCTAGGATTTTGTAGGAGACGTTGAGGAGGGTTATTGGCCTCTAATTTTTAATTAGGGCTTTGTCCCCCTCTTTTGGAATAAGCTTAATAATACCCCTATTTATGAACTCCCCCAGGGTGCCAGTGTCAAGGGCTTCCTTGTAGATATCATAGAGGTCATTAGAGATCCAGTCAATGTTGGTTTTGTTCTATCTAATTTAGCAGGAAGTCCATCGGGGCCTGGGGCCTTGTTATCCTTGAGAGCCTTAATGGCATCCTTAATTTCTTGCATGGTTATCTTAGCTTTGAGCAGGCGAGCTTCGTCCTCAGAGATTCTTTTAGGAATAATGGTCCTACACTTGGTACGAGCATCTATCGAGGCCTCATTATCCTCTGAGGTAAACAGAGTCTTGTAAAACACTTCAAAGGCTTCTTTGATATCATTGATATCCAGGAGTTCCTTATCATCTACCGTTATTCTGTCTATTTTTTCTCTAGTCCATTTTTTCTTGAGTAGATTAAAGAAAATTTTGGAGCCTTTATCACCAAATTGGAGCTAGTGGTTACGGGCTCTAATGAAAGCACCTCTAATTTTAACCTGCTGGTATTTTTTGAGGATATTTCTAGCCTCGAAGACCTGTTTGGCCAAGGTATGGGAAGAATTTTTTAAAATTTTAAAAAATAAAGAATACATAATATAATATTAAAGATGAAAACAATATATATTGATATCTGAAAGCTTGAATTATATTGTTTTCTATTTATCATTTTGGATTACTTTTATGGCTATAAGAAGAATCTCCATGATTATGGATGTGAATGGACAAATAATTTTAAATTGTGTATAGAAATCTAGATATTATTGAATATGAAATTAGATCCTATTTGTATTGATATTTATGCTTGTATAACAATAATCATAAATGAGAATATAAGAAGATTATTAGTCTATTTAATCAATATATTAAATTATATTGATACAATAAAAATTAATTTAATTTAATGACGATATAAGAGAATTATTAATAGATTAATGTATGGTTTAGGGCTAGTGTCAGAGTTAATATTATTAACATTAGATAAAAAAATTAAGGTTTCTGGTTTAGTTTGAAGTTATTATGAATTTTAAGGTTAGAAGTATGATTTAATGAAAATTATGATAAGACTTCAATTTTTTTAATATTATAGATCGAAGCCTATATTCTAATTAATTAATATATTAATAATATATATGTTATATTTAATAATTATATATAGTAATTTATTTTTTGTATTACTTTAAATTCAAATATGATAAACATTCATCTTTTAATAAATTAATAAATGCTATTAATAAAAATATATCTAATATTAATATTATATGATTATTATTATTATAATATTTGTATGTTATAATATAATTTTGATTTTAAAATATTATATTCAATGCTTTAAATCTTAACCCAACCCTAAATATGAACCCCCCCCCCCCAAAAAAAAATCATCGCTTATAAACTCTAATATAATATTATTATTTATTTAATGAATGGACTTGAAGGAGCACTACCCTTTGTATTAAAATATTGGAAAAATTCAATATTAATTATTATTATTATTATTATTATTATGTTATTATTAATATATTTAAATTAAATTATATTACTATTAGTGTATTATATTGACATTATTTTATTTTATTATAATTAATATATTATTGTATTTTTATCAATTTTATTATATTATTATTTATATCACTCTCAATGTTTTAACTATGCCTAATTATCTATAAAGAAAAAGAAATTAATGAAATTTATTTATTTCTGTACAAATATAACATTTTAAATAATAAATTTTTATTTTTACTTTCAATTTAGAAACCCTATCTCAATATCTTTATTATAATATTATTATTGTTATATTTTTTTAAATTATTTATAATATATTAATAAAAATGTTAAAAAAATTATTTCTCCTCACTGTATAAAAACTAGTAAAAACCCCTTATCCATTTAATAAAAGAATATCTAATAAACAAATTTTATATATTTGAAAAAAATATATATAATTTTTCACTTTTAAATTATATCCCAGGGATATCCGAGTTCGTGGGTAAATGGAACAGACTACTACACCCAATGGTATGGCATATCCTACAACAATCACACCAACCACGTTGTTTCTGTTGAAATAATAGGCATTTTTCAAGGTGTGATATTTGAGAGCCTGTGCCAACTTTGTTTTCTCACATCACTCACTATACGAGGAGTAGTAACACCAAATACTACCATTACTCCCTGTTTGGGAAATCTCTCTTCTATTCACTCTTTACATTTATCTTATAATGGCTTAAGTGGGAAGATTCCCCCTTTCGTTTGTTTGCTCACCCGCCTTAAAGTCCTTGATCTTTTTCACAATAACTTGACTGGAAGCATACCTTCCTGCCTTGGCAATCTTCCCTATATTAACTCTTTAGTTTTATCTTATAATAGCTTTAGTTGGATGATTCCCCCTTTCGTTTGTTTGCTCACCCATCTTAAAGTCCGTGATCTTTCTCACAATAACTTGAATGGAAGCATACCTTACTGCCTTAACAATCTTCCCTATATTCACTCTTTAGTTTTATATGATAATAGCTTTAGTGGGATGATTCTACCTCATGTTTGTTTCCTCACCCACCTTACAAATCTTGATCTTTCAGAGAATTACTTTAATGGAAGCATTCATTCCTGCCGAGGGAATCTTGCTTCTTTAACTTACCTATTCCTAGTATTTTTTCTCATCATTTTACTATATTAAACCATTTTAGGCATGGTAGATTGATTTCCATTCCCTTTTATCTGGTTTTGTCCTTGGAGAATAGTTTAGTTGAACACTCTGAAAAACTAGGATAACCCTATGATTCATGAAGGGCTTATCTTGTTGATTATGGAATACGCCCAGGCTCATGAAGTGAAACCCTCCCCCAAGGATAAAACCCACATTTTCTCTTCTAACCCTGATGTGCAGTTGGTTTCTGATACAAAAATGGATGAGGATGACAGTGGTATGGCCATGGACTAGCAAAATATCAAGGATATGGAGGACCCTGAGTATAAACCAAAAATTGAAGGGGAGTTTATGGTGACCCTGGGAACTAATAGTAGCAGCAAAAACCAATCCTCCACGGTGGGTGGCTAGTAAGTTCAAATCTAGCAGCAGGAAAATACAAGACCTCGAGCCACCCACCAAAAAGAAATCGAAACTTACCAAATTTAGCAGGTCCAAAGTCCTGGACCACGAGATTAGGTTGGACATCCATATCAAGGTGGATGATGAGAAACAGGGGAGTGTGATTAAGGAAAATAAAGGCAAGATAAAGGAGGAGAGGGTGATGGGAAATTTGCTACTGGAGGCTACCAGAAGTCAGGAGAAATGTTGGAAGTGGGTGGACAAGGAAATTGGATCCCTAGAAGATGGGATTAAAGGAATTGTTGAAACCTTCACGGAATCCCCTGGGCCCAATAAATTTGAGATGATCATGAGTATGATCTAGAAAATTTCACAGGATGTGGAAACCTTGAAGGTTAACCAAGAGCACAGAATTGAGAAGCTAGAAGAGGATGTGAGTGAGATCAAGGAAAATCTGAACAATCTGGTGGAAATCAGTAGGCAAGTGATGAATAATAGCATCAATGGCTTGGAAAAGATTAATTCCATGATGACTGAATATAGAACCAGGACCATTGTCAGTGACCCTGTTGGCATTTGCATGATTGTTGGCATTTTGCATGAATATTGCATTAATGATATGATATGTTGTCATTGATGTGATTTGAAATAGTAATTGTATTTATGATATTGATAATGTTGTTGTTATTATTGATATTGTCTTGTAACTGGTTGGAAGGGCCTTGTGGAATATGTCAGGAATCGGTATGTAAGTTTGGAAGGTGAACCGATGTATAAGGTTAAACCCTTTCTAGGCTAGTTAACCGGTAAGCCCTACCAGTTATTTTTTATAAACCCTAACCGATCAATATTTGTTGAAATGAGATCTAATGTTGAGCGGTAAAGATGGAGACATGCATGATCATTGTATGAGGATAAGTTCAGATTGTTTTCGTGTGTTTGTTTGTTTGATGGTCTAGGGAATGAGCAAAGTGGATTGCATCTAATGCATAGTGCATGATGAGTTACATGTCCGATGAAGTGGTGATCATCAAGCGGTTTGAATTTTATTGAAGAATGTGTATGGATTACTATGTAAATCCAACAGTCACATTTGAACCTATTTGTTTGTAATCTCTATGAGAGAATTAGGTTTTTGTTGTGCTACTGACCTAGTTGATTTATATTTAAGGTCAATGAAGTTGTGTTAATGTGTTGGCAAAATTGGCAGAAATTAGTTGAGTGTGTGGATGCCTAACCGGTGAATGGATCTACAGTTTGTGTAAAGGCAGATTGAAGCTTAAAAGGATTTGATCAAGCAAATGTAGTGCTATTTAGACAAATCATGAAAAGCTATTATTTTCTAACAATTAGAGCAGAATTGAAATCCCCTAACCGGGTAAGCTCTAACAAGCTTGGTTACTTCTTAAATCATCTAATAAGGTGGTCCATTAGCTTGGATTTTCAAATCCTCTACCAAGGTTACTCCTAATAGGGTATTTTTCTTTTCATCAAGCCATTATTGAAATCCCTTAACCGGGTGATTCCTAACAGGATCAGTTCTTAACAAGACTTATTGTAAAAGCTTTAACAGGCTTGGCTCCTAACAGGGCGAGCTTCAGAAGAGTTCATGATAGCTATTTTGTGAGTCTCATCTCACTGTGGTTTTTACCTATTTGGTTTTTCCACGTATAAATATTTGTGTCATATGGTGAATGTTTTTATGGTTATGATCTTATGTGTTGATTGGATTAACTGCTTAACTATTCTGATAAGGCATGATAACTGGAAGCATTGAGAGATTGAATATGTTGATATATGGTTAAGCATTTTGATGTTTACAAGGTTTGAAGTTGTTTACTATTAAGCTGGTATAATAGTTAACTGGTTGATGTTGAGTATTCTTATGAGTATTGATCTTCTCAAGTGAAAGTTTACTTTGAGTGTTTAAGTTTGAGTTTGGGAAGTTTGTGATGCTTTGCAAAAAGGGCAAGTGTTAGGATAAAAACCTGTGATGGAATAACACACAAACAACAAGAAACAAGTGTTAAGGTTAGTGTTATTCAACCAAAGATGAACCTAAGCAGGCATATCAAAAGAGACACCAAGAACAAAGTAAAACATTTAACTAGGAATGTAAATGCAAGAAGACATCTCCAAATGCCTTCTACCATACTCTTGGCTCCTTCTCCTTTGTTCCTCTCCTCTCCAAGTTCCAAAATAGTCTAGCTCTTAGCAACTTTTTGCACTATGGATGCTTATGGAGGTTTGAGATTGTAGTATTTGCTCTAAATGTGAATAAAAAGCTAATACTATGCTATTGATACTAAATGATTTATTTTAACCAAAATGACAATATATGAGTTGATTATGCTAAAATTCTCTCTAAAATTCACTATAGCTTAAATGCATACAAGTTTTCAGGATCTAGATTATGAAGAAATGGGCTCTATTTATAGGAAAAATGGAGCAATGGATGGTTGAGATGGAGTAATCTCAACAAGGGTCAGGATTGAATGATTTGAGATCCATGTGAGGGCTTTCAACCCAATTCCAGGATGACAAGTGTCAATGTGAGATAGGTTGAGAGGAGAGGGAATAAGCATTAAATGCTTGACATGACCTTGGGCGTTAAGGTCAAGGTTAGTTGAATGGATAAATTCTTTATTCAAAGAATAAAGCTTTTATCCAATGGATAAACTCTTGTGCAAAGGCAAAAGGGATAACCATGGTCAAAACAATAAATACTTGAGGAGACACATGAGTGCAAGTTGAAATAACCATAAATGGTTATGTAAGAGCCATTAATGGTCATGTAAGAGCCATTAATGGTCATGTAAGAGCCATTAGTGGTTTTGGAAGACTTTGGAGGTTAAATTGTTGAACACGCAAAGCATTAAATGCTTTTCAAAGACTTTAAAGTCTTTGAGAAGTGACTCCAAGTTGCTTAGGAATGTGACAATAATTAGGGAATGGATTAGGTTAATTAGGAAGGGCTTAGAAGAATCTAGAAGGGGGTTAGGTGGGTGAGGGAAAATAGGATTTTTATTAAAAATAAATTAATTTATTTCAATAAATTTGTGCAAGTTGCATTTGTAGGAAAATGCAAGTGGGGGGGGAATAAATGATTTAAATAAATGTTTTATTTAATTTATTAAAAAGAGGAAAAGGGTTAAATGAAATAAATAGGATTTATTCATTTAATTGATTGTGAGTTTGGTTGAATGAATGAATTAAAATAAATTGAATAATTTATTTAATTAATAGGAGAATATTTGAAGATGAATTAATTAAATATTTAATTTAATTAACTGATGGCTAGTGGATTTTTAATCAAATAAATAGCAAATATTCATTTAATTAAACTGGACAGATTTATGTGACTACAGTTTGTATCAATTTTTTGGATTACTGATTCAACCCCCCCTCTCAGTTATCTACTAGATACTTATTATTTCATCATACCATCAATTGGTATCAGAGCATCTCATGTCCTCTTTACCTAAAAGCCTAACAATTTGAGGAAAAGATCTTGTAGATCATGATAAAGAAGGAAGGTCTGAAGTTCAACAGAGAAAACTATAGGACATGGAGTGACAGAATGAAGATTTACATCAAGAGTCTTGGAAGTCATTATTGGGATCATGTAGAAACTCAGTATGTTGCACCTACTGGAATTATGACTAATGATTAGAAGAAAGAACAACAAGAGAATCATCAAGCATTAGAGGCTATTATAAGTTCCCTGTCTGATGTTTAATATGTAGATGTTCATGGTCTTTAAATTGCATATGAAGTATGGAAAAAACTTGAATAGATTTATAGCGGTGATGAACATGTTAAGATTGCTAAAGAAGAGAGTTTAAGAGGAAAGTTTGATGACATGAGAATGTCTGAAGGTGAGAATATCCAACAATATGGTCAAAGGATAAAAGAGATAGTTGGTGAAATAAAGAGAGCAGGAGTGAAAGTGGAAGATGCCACAGTAATCAGTAAAGTACTAAGAACCTTGTTAGCGGTCTACGCTATTCAAGTTGCAGCTATTCAGGAGCTTAAATCCAATGATAAAACTAAGGTAACTCTTGACTCTATCATTGGTAAACTTACTACTTTTGAAATAAATGGCTATGATGGTAGTGTATAGAAATCAGAATCTACTTTCAGAGCTTCTATCTCTAACCCATCTTTGAGAAAAAGTAAAGATACTTGTCATGGCTATGAATCTAGATCCAGCAAAGATTTTGATGATGAAGACAGCTTAGTAGAACTTGAAGCATTGTTGGCAAAATGATTGCCTAGAGGTACTGGGAAATATAGAGGTAAATTACCTTTAAAATGTTTTGCATGCAACAAAATTGGTCATATAGCAGCAAATTGTCCTAATAGTGAAAATGAATACAAGAGAGACAAATTCAAGAAGTATAAGGGTAAAGGCAAGAGAGATTGTCTTATAGCAATTGACAGTGTTATTACTAATGAAGAGTCTAATGATGATGCTAGTGAAGATATTGTGTTTGTAGCTATTAAGGAAGAGATATCAGATCATAAAGTACTAGTGTCCAGGATGGATAATTCTGATGATTGGATCATTGATAGTGGTTTTTCACATCACATGATCGGTGATTGGAGAAAATTTCTTTCCTCGAAGGAATTTGATGGCGGTGTTGTTAGATATGGCAATGACTCACCTTGTATGGTTAAAGGTAAGGGATTTATTTCTCTTAATGGGAAGAGCAGTGCTGACGATGTCTATTGGGTTGAAGGTCTAAAGCACAATCTTCTGAGTGTGGCACAACTTAATGACAGAGGATACCCACTGGAGTTTAGAAATGGTATGTGCAAAATCTTTGACAACAAAGGTGAATTGATTGCAACCGGGAAACAGACTAGAGGTAATCTATTTTATCTTAATCTTAAAGTTAGCAACTGTTTGATTGCAGAGATAGATGATAGCTAGCTTTGGCATAGGAGATTTTCTCATATAAACTTTCATAACATTTTTAAAGTGAGCAAGTCTAAAATAGTAAGAGGTCTACCTCAGCTAGACAAACTGGTTAATTCTCTTTGCAAATAATGTCAGTTAGGAAAGATGACTTCTTCAACTTTCAAGAGCAAGTCCTTCTCAGCAGAGCACTTGTTAGATTTGGTTCATACATATCTATGTGGACCAATAAGAACAAGAAGCATCCAAGGTGATAGATATTTCATGATCTTCACTGATGATTGTTCAAGGATGATGTGGGTCACATTATTGAAGGATAAGAATGAAGCTTTTGGTAAATTCAAGGCATTCAGAGCCTTAGTTGAGAAATAAAGTAGCAAAAAGATAAAATGTTTGAGAACAGATCAAGGCGGTGAATTTACTTCTATAGAATTCACTAGGTACTATGATGAGAATGGTATCAAATGACAACTTTCTATACCTAGGACACCACAGCAGAATGGTATCGCAGACAGGAACAACCGGTCAGTGGTTGAAGCTACTAGGATAATGTTGATACAAGGAGGTGTGGCAAATACATTTTGGAAAGAAGCTATAAGTACAACTATATACACAATGAACCATGTTCTGATAAAAAGAGGTAAGGACAAGACCCCTTATGAATATTGGTATGGCAGATCAACCGATGTTAGCTATTTTAAGATATTTGGTAGCAAATGTATTATTAAGGGAGGTGATTATATAAGCAAGTTTGAAGCTAAGAGTGATGAAGGCATATTTCTTGGCTATTCTACCAAGAGTAAGGCCTACAAATGCTTCAACAACCAGACACATATAATTGTTGAGAGTGTTGATGTTCGTGTAGATGAATGTCTTGAAATTTCAGAAGGAACCAATTCAGAGAAATGGGATGAAGATTGTTACATTTTTCTTTTGCAACCTGAAACTATTAAATCAGAAACCGGTAAAGAAAATCCTGGTGCACTTGTTCAACTGGAACAAATAATTTCAGAAGAAGAAGATAATGAAGAATTTGAACCTGAAGAGAATGATCATGTTATTCCTAGGTATGTGAGAGTGAACCATAGTCCTGAGCAGATTATTGGGGATAAGGATGTGGGAGTACTAACTAGAAGGAGAATAAAAGAGAACTCTTGCATGATCGCCACCATTGAACCCAAAAGAGCTAAGGAGGCATTTGGTGATGATCATTGGGTAAAAGCTATGGATGAGGAATTGGATCAAATTGAGAAGAACAATACTTGGACCCTGGTACCCCGACCAGTAAACAAGAATTTTATAGGTACTAAATGGGTGTTTCGAACAAGTTAAATGATGATGATGTTGTAGTTCGCAACAAAGCAAGATTGGTTTGCAAAGGATATGCGTAAGAAGGAGAAGATTATGGTGAAACTTTTGCACCAATAGCAAGACTGGAAGGTGTTAAAACTTTACTTGTATTTACAGCCCATAAGAAGTTCAAGGTTTACCAGATGGATGTTAAGTTTGCATTTTTGAATGGGATATTGGAAGAAGAGGTATACATAGAGAAACCTAATGGTTATACTCTAACAGATAAGAAAGACATGGTATGCAAATTGCATAAAGCATTGTATGGATTAAAGCAGGAAACCGGAGCATGGTATGAAAGGCTTCATACACATTTGATGAAGATAGGCTTTGTAAGAACCAGTGATGAAAGTAACATTTATCTCAAGTCTGAAGGAGATGAAATACTGGTGAGTGAAGTATTTGTTGATGATATTATATTTGGAGGTAATGATGTCATGAGCAACGGTTATTTGAAATGTCTTTAGTAGGGGAAATAAAAAATTTCATAGGCTTATAGATATAGCAAATGAGAAATGGTATTTTCATTACTCAATCTAAGTATGTGAAAGAGGTTTTGAAGACTTTTGGCATGAGTGATTGTAAACTAGTTGGAACACCAAGGGTTAAAGGTTGTAAGTTGTCCAAGGAAGATGAATCTAATTCTATTGATGAAAAGGAATATAGGTCAATGATTGGCAAATTACACTATGTTGTTCACAGCAGACCAGATATTGCCCATGCGGTTGGTATTGTTGCTAGATTTCTAAAAAATCCAAAGGAAGCACATCTGATAGCAACCAAGATAATTTTTAGATATCTGAAAAGTACAGTTGACTATGGATTATGGTATCCATATGGAGGAAATTTTGATTTGAAGGTGTACACAAATGCTGATTGGGCAGGAAAATGTTGATGACTAGAAAAGTTCTACTAGTGGAGCATTCTTTCTAGGAGGAAGGCTAGTTTCATGGAGTAGTAAGAAGAAGAGTTGTACTTCACAATCTACTGCTGAAGCTGAGTATGTTGGAGCTTATATGAATTGCACACAATCTATTTGGATGAGGCACATTTTGGAAGGTTTTAAGATGAAGCTCTCAGAACCTATAAAGATTTTATGTGATAATACAAGTGCCATAAATATTTCTAAGAATCATGTTTTGCACGCTCGCACCAAGCACATTGAATTGAATTATCACTTTTTGAGGGAAAAAGTTCAAAGTAAAGATGTTATCTTAGATCATGTTTCTACCAAGGAGTAGCTTGCAGATATTTTTACCAAACCTCTGCTTAAGACTATATTTGAGTGTCTTAGAAGACAACTAGGGGTTGTACCCCTTCATGAAGTTAGTTGAGCATGATGCTAATTGCATTAGTCCCTGAATCACTTATAGAATTTTACATGGATTGATGTAGAAGTGGATGTATTCCACAGGGGGAGCATCTAGTTGCAGAATGATATTTGATGCACAATGAAAATTTAACATTACATGTTTTACTTTCAATTCTAGATTGTTGTCAAAGGGGGAGAAGAATTATGTGATTGATGAGAAGAATTATGTGACTGGAAAAGAGAATCCAATGATAGGCTGAAGACAGACAGTGTATGGTGAATACTTGGTAATGTTAACCAGGATTCCTATTCACCCATCCACAACAACAATCAGAGGCGTTGCTATTTGTATTGCCATCAATGCCAAAGGGGGAGATTGTTGGCATTTTGCATAAAGATTGTATTAATGATATGATATGTTGTCATTAATGTCAGTTGAACCAGTAATGGTATTTATGATATTGATAATGTTATTGCTATTATTGATATTATCTTGTAACTGGTTGGAAAGGCTTTGTGGAAGATGTTGGGAGTCGGTATGTAAGTTTGTAAGGTGAATCGGTGTATAAGGTTAAACTCTTTCTATTCTAGTTAACCGGTAAACCCTACTAGTTGTTTTTGATAAACCCTAGCCAATAAAGATTTGTTGAAATAACATCTAATGTTGAGCGGTAAAGATGGAGACACGTGTGATCACTGTATGAGGATAAGTTCAGATTGTTTTGGAACATTTGTTTGTTTGATCATCTAGGGAATGAGAAAAGTGGATTGCATCTAATGCATAGCGCGCGATGAGTTACAAGTCCGATGAAGCGGTGATCATGGAGCGGTTGGAATTTTCTTGAAGAATATGTATGGATTGCTATGTAAATCCAATAGTCACATTTGAACCAATTTGTTTATAATCTCTATGAGAGAATTAGGTTTTTTTTGTGTTACCGACTAGTTGATTTGTATTTAAGGTCGATGAAGTTTTTGTGTTAATGTGTTGGCAAAATTGGTAGAAATCGGTTGAGTCTTTGGTTGCCTAACCGGTGAATGGATCTGCAGTTTGTGTAAAGGTAGATTGAAGCTTAAAAGGATCTGATCAAGAAAATGTAGTGTTATTCAGACAAATCAAGAAAACCTGTTGTTTTCTAACAATCACAGAAGAATTGAAATCCCCTAATCGGGTAAGCTCTAATAGGCTTGGTTACTTCTTAAATCCTTTAACAAGGTGGTCAATTAGCTTGGATTTTCAAATCCTCTACCGAGATTACTCCTAACAGGGTATTTTTCTTTTCATCAAGCCATTATTAAAATCCCTTAACCAGGTGATTCCTAACAGGATTAGTTCTTAACATGACTTATTGTAAAAGCTTTAACAGGCTTGGCTCCTAACAAGGCGAACTTCAAAAGAGTTCATGATAGCTATCTTGTGAGTCTCATCTCACTGTGGTTTTTACCTATTTGAGTTTTCCACGTATAAATATTTGTGTCATATGGTGAATGTTTTTGTGGTTATGATCTTATGTGTTGATTTGATTAACTACTTAACTATTCTGATAAGGCATGATAACTGGAAGCATTGAGAGATTGAATATGTTAATATATGGTTAAGCATTTCGATGTTTACAAGGTTTGAAGTTGTTTACTGTTAAGTTGGTATAAAAATTAACTGGTTGATGTTGAGTATTCTTATGAGTATTGATCTTGTCAAGTGAAAGTTTACTTTGTGTGTTTAAGTTTGAGTTTGGGAAGTTTGTATCAATTTTTTGGATTACCGATTCACCCCCCCCTCTCAGTTATCTACCAGATACTTATCCTTTCATGATACCATCAATTGGTATCAGAGCATCTCATGTCCTCTTTACCTAAAAGCCTAATAGCTTGATGAAAAGATCTTGTAGATCATGATGAAGAAGGAAGGTCTGAAGTTCAACAGAGAAAACTATAGGATATAGAGCGACAAAATCAAGATTTACATCAAGAGTCTTGGAAGTCAGTATTGGGATCATGTAGAAATTTGGTCTGTTGCACGTACTGGAATTATGACTGATGATTAGAAGAATGAACAACAAGAGAATCATCAAGCATTAGAGGCTATCATAAGTTCCCTATCTGATGTTGAATATGTAGATGTTCATGGTGTTGAATATGTAGATGTTGAATATGTAGGTGTTGAAACTGCATATGAAGTATGGAAAAAACTTGAAGAGATTTATAGCGGTGATGAACATGTTAACATTGCTAAAGAAGATAGTTTAAGAGGAAAGTTTGATGACATGAGAATGTCTGAAGGTGAGAATATCCAACAATATGGTCAAAGGATAAAAGAGATAGTTGGTGAAATAAAGAGTGCAGGAGGGAAAGTGGAAGATGCCACAGTAATCAGTAAGGTACTGTGAACCCTGTTACCGGTCTATGCTATTCAAGTTGCAGCTATTGAGGAGTTGAAATCCAATGACAAAACTAAGGTAACTCTTGACTCTATCATTGGAAAACATACTACTTTTAAATTAAATGGCTATGATGTTAGTGTATAGAAAAAAGAATCTACTTTCAGAGCTTCTGTCTCTAACCCATCTATGAGAAAAAGTAAAGATACTTTTCATGGCTATGAATATAGATCCAGCAAAGATGTTGGTGATGAAGACAGCTTAGTAGAACTTGAAGAATTGTTGGCAAAATGATTGCCTAGAGGCACTGGGAAATATAGAGGTAAATTACCTTTAAAATGTTTTGCATGCAACAAAATTGGTCATATGGCAGCAAATTGTACTAATAGTGAAAATGAATACAAGAGAGACAAATTCAAGAAGTATAAGGGTAAAGGCAAGAGAGATTGTCTTATAGCAGTTGACAGTGGTATTACTGATGAAGAGTTTGATGATGATGCTAGTGAAGATATTGTGTTTGTAGCTATTAAGGAAGAGATATCAGATCAGAAAGCACTAGTGTCCAGGATGGATAATTCTGATGATTGGATCATTGATAGTGGTTGTTCACATCACATGACCGGTGATTGGAGCAAATTTCTTTCCTTGAAAGAATTTGATGGCGGTGCTGTTAGATATGGCAATGACTCATCATTTATGGTTAAAGGTAAGGGAGTTATTTCTCTTAATGGGAAGAGCAGTGTTGATGATGTCTATTGGGTTGAAGGTCTAAAGCACAATCTTCTGAGGGAAACACATTCTGCAAAATCATTAGTCTAAAGACTAGAATACAACATATCGGTTGGAACAAATACCGGTTGAGCTCTAGCTCATACATATAAAGGGGATCTCAATACAAGTGTGTGTCCATCAATGACAATCACAACATAAACATCAAAAATGCCAACAATCTCCCCCTTTGGCATTGATGGCAACACTTAGGAAAATAAAATTTTGACATCTAAGTGTTTTACAACAAAAACTTGCCATTAACAAAATTGCTCCCCCTAAGCATATACACTATCCCTTAATCAACACAATGTATAGCAATTTTGCATACAGAGCATAATCATTGAGACATCAGAGCATATAGCATAAATCAAAATTTCAAAAACAAATACATCTCCCTATTTGTCTTCAAAATAGATAGAGTACTTCTCCCCCTGTATCAGAAGATCAAAATTTTTAAAAACAAAAACAGATACTTCTCCCCCTTTGCCAACAATGACAAAGTACCGCTGAACAACCCTGTTTCCATTTGATATATAAAAAAGTTTATGACAACAATGAATAATATTTGTCAAAAACTGATTTATAGTCCTGCAAAAATTGTTTCATGGATAGAGACCAGGACTCAAGTAAGGAGGTGGCCACTTCTTTTTCTGTTTGCATCTAGTATACCTGTTCCTCCATGGCATCAACTGTGCTCAGCTCTTGCATGACTGTCAAGGCATCTAGGTTCAGATAACACTTCTGAAGAATATGCAGACATGGAAGTAAAACCAATTGTAGCCCCTGCAAATCTTTAGATTATGTATTGATCTCTTGCTCTATTTTGACTGACTGGATCTGGAACCGGTGAATGGTTTGCCCATATGTTGCAAAGGAATCATAAGGTGTCTTAAATGTGCCCAAGTAGGACTACAAGTCCGTTTGAAGCTTTTGCTTCTTGGCTAGCACATCATCGCAGAACAGATGAGGTTGATAGATTTTGCTTAGTAGCAAGTTTCCCTCATCCAAGGCATTCCTTATGTCCTTTTGGTCTTTCAGCAGTTCAAACCGAAGCTCATTCATATTTTTCACCAGAGCAATGTTAAGAGCCTTTTGGTGCTCTTTCTTGACATTTGCCTCAGCTGCTTCTTCCAGGCTCTGCACCTGATCATCCACTATAGTCATAGTAGTTTGAGCTATGCTAGTGATGATTCAGTGTCAGGAAGATTGGTACTGGGGATTAAACTGGTAAGGGTGTCTACAGCCGCCTGAATTATGTCTTGTTCCTTTTTCCTGTGAATGATCTCAAGGCACTCTTGAGAAACCTTGATGCTTTGCATAAGGTCTGACTCACTCGCAGATTGGAGATCGATAGGACTAGAGATATCAGCCAGTTTGGCTTGACTCCCAATTGCCTTCAGAGTCTCCATCTGAGTGCTCTCCATTGCTTTTGCTGCCTTGTCTGCTTCTTCCTTCTTCCTTTTCTCTGCTTCTTTCTTTTGTTCCTTGTCTTGCTCTTCTTTCTGTTTCCTATCTTCTTCTTTCCTCTTCTCCTCTTCTTTCTCTTTTTCTTCCTTCTTCTTCTTTTCTTCCTCTTCCATCTTTTTCTTTTCTTCCTCTTCCTTCTTCTTCTTTTCTTCCTCTTCTTTCTTCCTCTTTTCTTCCTCTTCCTTCTTCTTCTTTTTTTCCTCTTCTTTCTTCCTCTTTTCTTCCTCTTCTTTCTTCCTCTTCTCTTCCTCTTCTTTCTTCCTCTTCTCTTCCTTATCCTCTTCTTCTTTCTTCTTCCTTTCCTCTTCTTGCTTCTTCTCCTCTTCATCTTTTCATTTCTCCTTTTCCTCTTTTCTCTTCTCTTCCTCTTTTCTCTTTTTCTCATCTTCATCCCTCTTCTTCTTCTCTTCCTGTTCTCGAGCCGCTTCCTGTGTGTCCTTAGCTTGCTCACCACCATGTTCGGCTTGTTGCCCCTGTTCTATTCCCTCAAAAGGTATGTCTTGAGTGATATCTTCTACATACAAGGCATCGACATCAATGGTGTCGATTGGTTCTTCAACCAGGTTTCCTTCCTCATCAAAAACTTCATCTAGTTTGGATACAGCCAATTCTTTTTCCACTTGGAGGTTGGCCACAGGAAAAGGAAAGGAGATAACTTGAAATGAAAATTATAATCCACTATGATGATGCATCAAATATTTATTGAGATTAGTATTTTAGTTTTAATACACAATCATACAATGCCCAAGATGGTCCTTACACAGCTCAAGAGTATTCACCTATTTATGCATTCGCATTTCATGAGGAGGCTGGATGTTTCAATAGTTTTGAAGGAAAAGGAAGGTTTTCTCACAACTACAAGTTATCCACCATGTGGGTGTCACTGGTTGGGCAATATCATATAATGTGCATTCATATTGGGGGGTTTAATATCCTAAAAATGAGGGTACAATATATTTCCTATCAGTGAAAATAGGGGGGTTTTTAATTTGGGCTATGAAAAAATGCAATATTTGGTGAAAATAGGGGGCTTTTTATTCAAGTTGTGTATTGGGAGGGGTGGAAAAAAAGGATTCCAGGGCAATATTTTTTGAAAATAGGTGGGTTCTCTAGTATGCCATGAACACATGTGATATAACCTAAGTTCACTAAGTGAAGCCTCCATGTTATCCACACTCATACACAACTCACAACCTGCAAGAAAATGTGTTTCCCTTCCTAGAGATGCTAAGATGAGACATATATTGGAGGATTTAGTACAAAAATCACATAAACATACATCAATCATGAAGTTGCATATAATAAAGTAACACACTAAGAAGACAAATTGTTTTATTTCAATTGATGAAATAGTATTTGATTGAAATGTTAGAAACATGGTTGTCGTTGCACCAAAAGATTGACTTGTTAATGTTCGATACAACCAAATGATTTAATGAATACATTGGAAGTGGTTAAGATAGGTTGCAAACTCAATCACTATGCTGACACACAACACAAGGAGACCAAGGGTACACCCCTTGCAACTATCCCCCAGTGCAAGCGAGGGGTTTGAACACTTGACCTATTCTCTGATACCACTTGTTAGAAACATAGTTTTCATTGCACCAAACAATCAACCTGTTAATACCCAATACAACCACAAGATTTAATGAATCCATGGGAGGTGGTTAAGCCATGTCGCTTGTAAACCCCTCACTTACATTGGGTGGGGAGGGGGTGGGATTGTTGCAAGGTGTATGTCCTTGGTCTCCTTGTGTTGTGTGTTATAGTGCTCGGGTTTGTGACATGATTTCACCACATCTCATGGATTCATTAAATCTCTTGGTTAGATCAAGTATTAACAAGTTGATCTTTTGGTGCAAAAGAAATCGTGCTTCTCCCCAGAAATTCTTCTTATTCTTCATAAAGTATTATAATTATTTTCTTGATCTAAAATTGAATCAGAGCCACAAAACTAGCTTATAGCTTGAAAAACAAGTTCTATATCCATGGGTGAACTCACAATAATGGTTCTCACTTTTTTGCCACTTTTGACACTGAGATGAACAATTTTAAAATAATCTTCAACTTCCGACAACTATAACTTTTAAACTATTAAGAATTTGAAGATGATGTAAATTAGTGATTTGTAGAATTTTGTCTGTAGATTTTGTATATATTTTTTTCAAATTTTTTTGAAGGATTTTTTTTTAATTTTTCCATCTCCCTCGAAAAGTAGTTTTTTACAACAAACTACATTTTTTAAGAGTGATGTGTCTCCCAAAACTCATAACTTTTTTTCTATAAATGATAAAAACTCAATTCTTTCGAATTTTGGTTTGTAACATCAATATCTAGGGCTTGTAGTTGGTTTGATAGTGATATGTTCAATATTTTTCATTTTATTAAGTTTTGAAGTCCGACTAGTCATAATTCAGACATAGGTTTACGTTTGAACACATAACTTATTCTATATATATCGAAATTCAATTTTATTTTATTTGTTAGAAAGAAGACATCAATACCCAGGGCTTAGATATTTTTTTAGATTTTTTAAAAATTAGTTTCCTATTTTTCTCAATGCGTTGAACAGAGAAGTTCATGTTCGGTGAAAAACCTATATTTGGTAAAATTTAAAAAACAAGTTCATAATAAACTCAATATGTAATAAAATTATATTCATTGGAAAGCTTGCTTCGAGGACTATAATACTACATTTTGGGTTGTCAAGATCATTCCATTTGAGCCTTCAACTAGAGGTTTCAAGGCCAAAAATTTGCAAAAAAAGGTAGAAATTTTCAGAGAAGTGTTAAAAAAGGGGTTCGAACAAAGGGGGGTTTGAGCGAACCCCCTATTTTCAGGGGGGTTCAAATGAAGGGGGGTTCGATCGAACCCCCGCGCTATAATTGAAAAATGACATAAAAGGGCATTAAAGGTGCTTCGCTCGAAAGATGGGGTTCGAGCGAAGTGGGGTCTTCGCTCGAACCCCAAAGGGTATTTCGTTCGAACACCCCCACTTCGCTCGAACCCCTCGTAAACAAAATTTTTCACTTTCGCCAATTTCCTTCGTTGGCAAAAGTGGGAACCAGCTTTGTGAGTTCACCCCATAACAATCCTATGTATGCAATAGTTAGAACCTCTTTCAATGACCTCTAGGCATCTCTTTTGTGCTATAGTAGCTTCCTAAAGTTTTGGAACATGTATTGAGGAAGATTTACTTGGTCAAAATTCATCCTTGTGCCCTGAAGGATCCTTTTCCTACTTTCTCAAAAAAACCTCTAAGTACCTTTTTAGTCATCACATAGGCATAATATTGTTCGGCTATTCAAATTAAATGAGTAAAGGGTGTGTTGCATAAGTTGAGTCCACTTTTTAGCCAAAAAGTGGAAGTGTTTTCTCTGATTTTTCAAAATTTGCCACATTTGACCTAAAAATTTGAAACACTTAGAGATCGAATTTTGAAAAAGGTCAATAATATGAAATGCAATACTAAGAGTCTAGTTTGAAAATATGTAATTTATTTTAATGCCCAGATAATACAAATTGACTTTCATAAGGGATTTCTAAAAAACCACTATTTAAAAATGTTTGTTTTAGGACCATACCATGCATGTGTATGACCACCAATTTTGACATAAATAAAAGTTGTTTTCAAATCCTCTTTGGAAAAGATCTATAAGACACTGAAGATTGATGAGGATTTTTTTTAATTAATTTTCTATTTGCTGTAATTACTGGTTTAAAAACCTCTCATGTATGGCGACCATAATTAGACCTAAACTTATCATTTTCTTAACTTTTTTTCCATATGAAAAGTATTTTGTACTAGTTAATAAAAAAATAGACAAAATAATCAAATCTTTAAAAAATTACATATTTGGAATCTAGAGAACATAATCTCTAGTGGGTTTTAATTTCATTTGATATTTTTATAAAAAGGGCATCAAACATATGCTCAAAGACATTTTTTTCTTACTCACATGATCCAACCTAGTAATTGCTAGACCCTAATATTTGAATTTATTAAAGAATTTAATAGATAAAAATTAATACCTACTTGCTAACCTATCAAAAGATATCTAATGTCTTGTTTAATAAGTCACTAATACATTTAATACTTGATGAATATAAAAGAGGGATTAACTCAATTTGATTTGAATATCAATTTGATAATTTAATAAATTATTGATAACCATGCATGCGATAATAGTAAATTGGTAACCAGTGTTCATATATGAAAAAAACCAAAGTTAGGTGCTCTCACATATGCTTCTGTCATTTTACTTCTTACCATATATCATCTATTGATCAATGTGAGTTGTTGATTATTCTCAAGATTCATTGACTCAAGGTGGTGGTTAAAAGTGGAATATAATTGACATGTGGCAACACAAGTTAACAACTACTAGTCAAAAGGATGATATGCAAAATTTTAAGGGGTCCACCCTTATGACAATGAATTATGCTATGAGATGGATATTGATGTGCCCAATATTATTTTGGTCTACACAAAAAGTTAGAAGATGCACATCTTTATCCATAGTCATAAATAAAAAGGAGGATTTAACATTGATTGTCAATTCTTATTGGCCAAAAGATTAATATGTGAATTCTTTGTGTAGGTTATTTAAAGGGCTTGTCTTTGTGGTGACAAATAAAAAAAGATTGTGGTGTATTAAGTGGCATATCATATGGGTCCACTCAATCTACTTGGTAAATATTGACAACATGTTTCAAGCCATTTAATAATTCACATACAAACAATGTGTTCATTTCTATTAGGAAATATATTGTTAGTTTGAATTTTGATGTAATGGTTATGAGTTGTTTTAAACAGCTTGTTGATTCTATTAGAAGTACGATTGTCATTGCACCAAAAGATTGACCTATTAATGCCCAATAGAACCCTAGAATTATAGAATCTATGGAGACCAAGGGTACACACCTTGAAATAATCCCCCCTAGCGCAAGCGAAGGGTTTGAACCTGTGGGGTGTTTGCAAGAAGTTGAGTCCACTTTTTGGCCAAAAAGTGGTAGTGTTTTCCCTATTTGACCTAAAAATTTGAAGCACTTAAAGAATGAATCTTGAAAATAGTTAGTAATAGAAAATCTAGTGCTTAAGTCTACTTTCCAAATATGTAATTTATTTTAATAGCCAAATCTTAAAAATTAAATTTGAATATTCATTACTAAAACCTATAGTTTAAAAGTCACTTTTCAGGACCATACCATGCCCGTATACGACAAGCATAATTTGACCTAAATGAAAGTATTTTTCTGAATCCTTTTGGGAAAAGATATGTAACTCACTCACCTTTGATGATGATATTTTTTTGTAATTTTTTCTGCTTTTTTTTTTGTTAATTTTTTATTGGGCATAATCACTATTTTGAAAAATACTCGTGTACGACAAATATAATTTGACCTAAACTAAAACATTTTTTTATTTTTTTAAAACTGTATAGAATTGTCTCTATATTGATTCGATATAAAAAAAATTCCAAAAAACTTAAAGACAAAAAAGCTATTAAAAAACTAAAATACTTTGTTATTTCAAGTTTATGGACCTCTTTCTTTAGAAATTATTTTAAAAATAAAAATATTGATCCATTTTTTAAAAAAATTACATATTTGGAATCTAGACAACCTCTATTGTAATGGGTTTTCATTACTTAAAAAAAAAATCTGAAAATTCGTTGTTCAAATATATTTTTGAAGTCATTATTTTGTATGAAGATTGATTTGGCCTTCAAGATTCAAGTCAAACTAGGTCCAAGCTTAAGGTTCGACTCTCCAAACCATTTTCCAAGCCAAATTCCAAAGCAAGAACCGGGTCGAAATTCATTTTTTTAGAAATGGGATACTGTCTTAGATACAGGATCCTGTTTAGTTTTTTAATTAATAAAAAATACCAAAACAAAACTGGATCCTATTTTCGAAATGGGATCCTGTTTAGTTTTTCTTTCAAATATATATATATATATATATATAGGAATTATTAGAATTGATAAAATATGTTTTTTTTCTGTGGTTTTTTTTACAATATTTTATGATCTAGTTGTCCTTTGGATGCTCTTTTGTTGTAATTTTAGATCAATTTTTTGAAGGTGGAAATCATTGCATAATTTTTTATTCATGGGGTCTAAACAACGTCAAAAGAAGAAATAGAGGAGAGAAATGACCGCAGAGGAAATTCAAGTAGAAAGAGAGAAGGAGGTCAAACCTCAAAGAGATAGAAGAATGAGGATTTGACAAATGAATAATCTTGATGCTTATGGATCCACAATAATGAAAGAGACATGTTGGTATTTGGCATTCTGTTTTGGCACTCAGATGTTTTTCCATCTAGTGTTGCCATAAATGCCAAAGGGGGAGATTGTTGGTATTATGGATGACTTCATCATGTGTTGCATTGGTTTTGTCATTTATGTCAACACTTATCCTTCTGGAGGTCTACATTGTTGGTTTGGCACTTTGGTTATATTGGTTTGTTGTTGAACCGACACATTGTGGTCCCAGTATGGATATTGGTTTATGCACAGTCACTGGTATATGTTTCACCGACAACTCAAGAAGTTGATGATGACTTGTTATCATCTGGAGATCATTTTATTATGTCAAAGACATGAATTGGATGTTTGGATTTGATGTTTTGCTTATTGGTCTGATCGGGTTCACATATTTGCCTTTACCGGCATATAGGTCCAGGTTATGCAGTGGTACAATATATCATGTTCTAGATCAGCACAACATGTTTTGGAAATGGTTTATTGATTGGATAATGTGTAAATGTATTGAGTCGACATATTGTATCGCAATAAGAATTATTTTGTAATTGATTTAATTGTAATACCTTTAGGGAGCTGACCTTTTGTTGAGGTCTTAGATTTTGTATAAATGATTGTTAGATCTTATTGAAGATCATAATATATATATATATATATATATATATATATATATATATATATGCAAATGAGTGTGAGTGAATATTGAAGATCATTGTAAAGAGCAGATCCTTGTGCGAATCATGCAGATATTATCTGAAGGTTGAAGGAAAGGTTATGAAGGTGTTTGGCACTCATGGTCAGAGCTTAAATCGGTACTGAATCCATCATTGTAGATGCTATTTTGAAGCATTACATTATTTATTGGATTTAACCATCCAATTGTAGTCAGTGTGACTCCTATTTTGTGATTGAGCAGTAGGCTCTAGGCAGTTGGCCTTTCTACATGTGAAAACCCCATTATTGTATTCACATACTATCTGCAGTAGTGTCATCTAATTGTGGGTAAGGTTTCCCACTGTGGTTTTTCCCCTTATAGGGTTTCCACGTCAAAATCTCTATGTCATGTGTTATGGATGTTGTTTTCTTTTCTATTTCATACATTAAATTATACCACTATAAATATAACTATTAATCTGTTTTACCGACACTAAGTTTTAAATTGGAATAATTTGTTTTGGGTTGAAATTTATTGACAACTGATTCAACCCCCCCTCTCAGTTGTCCTTCTCGGTTCCTAACAAGACAAACATTCAAGATGATGTCTTGGGGAATAAGATGG
>NW_026728859.1:335099-364099 GCF_030272615.1 Cryptomeria japonica | reverse complement strand
TTGTGGGAATCCTAACAATTGGTATCAAACCCTGGTCCTCCATTTTCAGAAGCCTAACAGCTTGAGGAAGATCTTGACACCGATAGAGATGGAAAATCTAATGAAGCAACTAGAAGTAGCTCTCTCAAACTATGACATAGAGAAATTGAAAAACATCAAACTTGAAGATGATCTAAAGATAGCTCAGGATATTATTCAAGCGCTTCAAGAAAATCTCACCATTGGAAGAAATAAGAGAAGAGAACTTTGTGAAAAGATGCAATTTGAAAATGATGAAAAGGAAACTCTTAATGATATGATAGGCAAACTAAAGCAAGAGAACATGACAACAAAGAATGAAATGCAGGCTATGACTATGAGATTTTGCAAAGAAATTGAAGATAGAAAGAAGAATGAAGAGGAATTGACTAGAAGACTGAATGATGCTGAAAATACAAATACAAGACTTAGCTATGAGAATGACTTATTGAAGACAGATCTGATGCACACACAGAATGACTCAAGTGAACTCATGAGACAGAAGGAAATCTTGGAAGGAGAATCGACTGTTGCAAATCAACACAAAGAAAAATTCAAGAAAAGCTCAGAAGAACTTGGTGACTTATTGAGAAATCAGAAACCTAATGGTGACACTAATGGGCTTGGCTTTGAAATTGGTGAAAGCTCTGGTATTGCAAACACACAGGATCACAGCAAACTGGTAAGGCAACCTAATGCTTATAAATTCAATGGAAAATGCTTTAACTGTAACAAGTATAGTCATAGAGCAAATCAATGTAGATCTAGGAATTATCAGAACATCAACACACCCATCGATCAATGTTCAAAATGCAGCAAAGTTGGTCATAACTCTGAAAATTGTAGAATGAATGTAAGATGTTATGTTTGTGGAAGATATGGACACCTATCTAATAAATGCAGAACTCAAACTAGCATAGGCTATGGCAAAGCTATTCAAAAGAATAATGTAACTTGTTATGCATGTAACAATATTGGGCATATTGCAAAATTTTGTAGAAGCAAAGGATCACCGGCAGACAACAAAAGTGATAGCTTGAAAGGGAAAGAAGAAGTTGAAGAGGTAAAGCAAGAATTCTCAAAATAATGGATTAGAAAAGCAAATCTAAATGTTGGGAATACTCCTCCACCGGTAGAACCAATCAACATTTCACTGATAGGATAGGGTTTGGCAATCTAATGACACATGTGCTATTATTCCCTCGGTTAAAGATGAGAAGTTGAAAGATACTTATATACTGGCATATAATGTTAAGTGATTACTTAGCCGGCATGCTTTAATTGTGGTAGTTGGTGAAAATGACTTTATAAATTAGTGGTTTTAGCTCCATTTCACTTCACTGTGAATTCAAATACCCGAAGAGCGTGGAATCTCCAGAGCAAAGGCATTTCAAGTGAAGAAGCAAAGGATTTCAGCATTCATCCATCCTAAGGTAGAAAAAGGTATTTATCATCATGGCATCCACCTCTGCACTTGAATATATAGCAAATCCTACTGTAGTCAAGGTTATAGAACACCCTAGGCCCATATTTCAACTAGTTCCCAAGATAGCAAAGAAAGATGACAATACGGGTGCTTTTTCCCAAATTCCAAAAGGAGTTGTTTTTGCTGAAGACCCCAGAATATACATCCATTGCAACATACAGGAATTAGAAGATGAAGAAATCAAAACCATGTATAAATCTATCATATGTGATGAATTCGGTAATGTAAAAGACGAACATAAAATTGTTGAAACCCTAGGATTTATAGAGATCCTTAACATTCCTTAATTTCCCAAGGATGTGATTAGGATAGTCTTAAGCAGGGTACATGGAGAATTTTTCTGGTTAGATGCAATTCATAAAATTGCCAAGGAATCTGTCAAAGTAGTGATAGGATTACCCTCAACCAGTAAAAGGCCAGACAAAACCAAGAAGGTCTCAAATGACCTAGTTACTAAGCTAACTGGTGCTACATTTGATAAAAGGTCCTTGAGAGTTAATGATGTAACCGACACAAATGTAAGGTTTATCAGCATGATATTAGGGTATAAGGCAACTTATGCAAACAGACTCAATTCAATTTCAAGTTTATGCATTAAGAGTGCTTATGACATGATCACAGATAATGTAAAGTTTGATGTATGTGAGTGGTTCAAGGATGAGTTAATTAACAACCTAGGCAAGATCAAGAAAGATAAGAAAGGAACTTTTAGGTTTGGAAATATGCTAGTATGTTTGATGCTACATATAACCAAACAGGTTCCCTGTATAGGCTACAAAGAACTTGGATTTGATATACTGGTAGGTAAACAGCTAACAAAACTATTCAACAATATGGGATAAGATAAGGAACATAATATCCAAGACTATTTTCAAGCATTTAAGGCCAAAATGAAGAAGAGAATCAGATCATCACAAAAGATTGTTGACAAATACAAAAAGGAAATCTGTTTTGTGATTAAAAAGGATGAGATCTGGATGGAAGCAGTCATCCCTAGGACAGTTTGGGTAACAGAAATGGGTTATGAGACAAATGACCTTATCATTGAAACATATGCTAAAGCACTTCTTGAAGCACCAAGGGAACCTGAGGAAAAAGTCTTTGGTAATGCTGAGACCATAGAGAGTCAAATTCACTCAAAGAAAAATCTCAAAAAGGTTGAAGTTGTTGTGAGAAGAGGTTGTAGACAAGCTAAGGCAATAAAAGAAGATGTACTTAAGAAAACCAGCATCACAGAGGATGAGTTAGAAACACTTGAACCTGAAACTCACCTATCACCGGTAGGCACATCTTCAAAAAATGACATGCCTGCAACTTTCAAGAGAGTTGTAAGAAAAAGAGATCCCTCACTGGCAACCACACCCTCACCTAGGAGGACAAGACAAAAACAACAAGCAGTGAGATCCCTGGTTAAGAAAACTACACCTAAGAAGAAGTTGACACCTAAGAAGAAGAAGAGGAAAAATCAGGACATGGCCCCTCTAGACAAACTGCTAAATGAAATTACAGAGGAAGGGAAGCTAAAGAATGTAAAGAAATTGTATGACACTTTGACTGCAGATGAAAAAGAACAAGTAGAAAACAGTGTTATACTGCACATGGACATGTATAAGAAATTTTTAATGGAAGTAGTAGATGAATTACCTGAAGAATTGTTGAAGAGATTAGAAGCAAGGAGACAAGCAGTAGTAGAACTTGACAAGAAAATCAAGATAGAAAAGCTACTTGATGTGTACCCAGTGAACTCACCTAAAGAAATAGATGACTTAATTGCTGAAGCCAACCAGTCAATATTTTCTACTGCACACCGACAAATTGCATTAATGTTTGGAAGAGTCAATGAGGTGACTGAAGAAACAATAAATGGATGGGATATTTTCCTAGTAGAAAAAGAAAAATAGGAATAATACATGAGCCACAAACCTATAAAGGTATATCAAAAGGACAAGGACAAGGGTAAAGGTAAAGTTGGTGGACCACCTAGTATCAAAGTTAAAGACAACTTACCCCCACCTCCTTTGATTACTCCACCGGTAACAACAACAACTACAAAAGATCAACTGACAGTTGAAATTATGGATGTAGAGGATGTCAATCCTAATCCTAAAGTCTTATATGCAGTGGATGTAGATACACAAAAGATCAACATTGTGGTAGACAAAGATACAACTGATAAGACTAAAATGGCTAGTGAGCAACTGGTAGCTGAGCAAACTGATAACACACAAAAGAAACCAGTAGCTGATAACATAGGAGAACAGGTAGAGACACATACTCAGACTAAGATAGGGCAACAATCAAAGAAACAAACATAACAAAAGGCTTCGGAATAGGAACAGATTCATGAGGAAACAAAGAAACCAGCAACTGAAGAAGTAGATAAACCATTGCTTAAGGAAATGCAAACACAAACAGACCTACCAAAGGTCAATACAAGCTTGGTTACTTCCACCACCAATGGTATTCAGAATGTAGGTTCCTCATCAACAGGCTATAAATCAACTATTGTGACTGAAGTACTCTTAGATTCAATCAAGAGGATAATAGATTGCAGCTTACAAGCTTATAAGGCTATAGATGAAACCATACCAATTTTGAAGAGGCTAGCTCCTAACTGTAACATAGACAATAAGGATTCATTGA
Source organism: Cryptomeria japonica (assembly GCF_030272615.1). NCBI lineage: Eukaryota > Viridiplantae > Streptophyta > Pinopsida > Cupressales > Cupressaceae > Cryptomeria > Cryptomeria japonica. The sequence continues at coordinate 359,952 of NW_026728859.1, read as the reverse complement.
GTCAAATTGAAATTTTGTCCAAATATATCAATGAAAACACAGTGACAATTGAGCAAGTAAAGGAAGAGGCATTGAAGGATAAAATGGAAATTGAAAAACAAAGATTCTTTGAAGATCAAATAAAGAAGTGTACCAGAGAATTTGACACACTTCTACTAGAACTATGTAATTTAATAAAAGAGTTCAAGACTTTGTATAGAGACACATGCAAGATAAACCTACTAACAGCTAATATAGATAAACAAATGAGCAAGGTATAGGATCAAATAAATAAACTTGCAGACAATTTTGTTAACTCACCAGATACACTATCAATTTTTGAACAGTAGATAACAAATTTTGCAGATGAATTACTAAAGTTGGGAAGAGAAAAGGAGAGAATAGTGGATAAAGCAAAAATTTTAAGGTTAATACTGAGTCCAAGGTTGGACTATCTAGCATTCATGCGGAAAGAGATATCTGAGGCACTTGTACAGGGACAGAGGACATCGGCAGAGCACTTGCAGCAACTCACCGATACAGTTCAAAGAACAGAGACAGCTATCAGAAACAGTAAAAAGTTTATGGAGAGTATAAACTTAATTTTGGCAGATCTATTTCAAATTGTAACTACCCAGTTACAAGGTTGAAATACAAACTCTACTGACATCTTGACAACCTTTGTCATTGATGCCAAAGGGGGAGTACTGGTATGAGAAAATTCAATATCACAGGAATCATATGTTCAGGGGGAGCACACATTTTTGGTAACATTTTTGGACTTCACATTTTTTGATACACTTTTGAAATTTCTCATGAGTGTTGCCATCAATGCCAAAGGGGCAGATTGTTGGCATATGCACACTCCAATGAGACATTGAAGGTTTTGTCATTGATGGCAACCTTACAATCCTATGGCACCGGCAAGGCATTACACCAGTATCAGCATAACACACTCTACATCGGCACTCAGAACACCGACACCGGCACAAATAAAGGAAGAATACCGACATAGAGGCCAATACGATTTTTGATATATTATATTTTGTTTATTATTGAAAAACTTTGTAAGCCAACTTGATATCATTGTAAAATGACTTATATATATATATAAGAAGTCATTGTAGGACATTTTGTAATAAGGTAATATTGATAAGAAAAATTATTAGGCAGACCTATTATGCAAAATATAGGATAAGGGGTATATGTAAAGAACAGAGCAAAAACCGGTACTGAATCTGGCATTGAAGATGCTATTGTAAAGCAGTACAAGTTATTGGATTTGTACATCATTGTAAGTTAGTGAGACTTCCCATTGAGTAGTGAGCTCCAGGCACTTGGCCTTCCTACATGTGCAGGCCCCTATTGTAAGTAATATTCTCTTATTGGCCAATAAGAAAATATTGTGGGTCACAAATCCCACCAAGGTTTTTCCCACACCGGGTTTCCTCATTAAAATATTGTGTTATGGTGTGTTTCTTATGTGGTTGATTTCATTTATGTTTATTGCATTATTTCTTGCATACCGGTACACTATTGTAATATGCTCTACATGTTTTAAGTTAAGAAATTCTACTCACCGGTTAGATACTAATTCACACCCCCCCTCTCAGTATCTATGGGAATCCTAACAGTTCATATTTTCGAATCTATCTTCCATAGAGGTATATGAGCTTTCTATTGCATGTAGATATTTCCCAAAAGCATGTGTAATGAACTTTTTGTGACCAAGAATAAAGTCTTTAGATACACCAAGAAACCATCATAATGTAGAGAAAGTTATATATTAGTAACAACTAAAATATTATATTATTCAATTTAAAAGAACTACAAACAATCTAAAATTTATACAATAGCCAATAAATTTTTTATCTAAAAAATGTACTATTTTCCTTTTGAATTTGCGTAGTTTAATATTTAGAATTGTCATATATACTTCAAAGAACAAAAAAAACTCACCTTTCAATGACTTGTAGATGTATATCTTTACAGTGTCAAATTCTTCATCCATGGAAAAAAAAACTTTAGGATTGAATCAACTTTGTTGAAGTATTTGCTTCTCCATTTGATATTTATCACCATCAATGATATTGTCCCCCCAAAAGACATTCCATAGGACAATCCCAATGATATCCCATACTATGGATATTTAGTGCTTTTCTTTATTTTATTAATGTAAATTGGCGGAGGAGAAGGAACAAATTGTGGCCAAGACCAATTTTTGGGTAGGGGACACCCCCATAAATTAGGATTCCCTGAATAAGTGGATTCTCCAATCCAATCATATGTGTTCCTTGTGGTATGCTTCCAAAAAGATTGTTGTTTGATAGATCCAATGAACCTTTATAGCTTAGAGATTCAAGCTCTATAGGGATTTGTCCTGAAAAATGATTTCTTGAAAGGTCTAATGATTCCAATTGATGCATTTCTCCAAGAATTTTTGGAATGGTCCGATTCAAGTTGTTCATTAAAAGGTTTAGAACACTTAGCCCCTTCAAATTCCCAAAATCATAAGGAACTTTTCGCTCCAATTCATTGCTTGAGAGATCTATGGATGTGAGTGTGGAAAGAATATATTGGTAGTCTTGATCAGTAACTTTTAAAATCATATCCAATCCATCTTGATATAATGGCCCAATAGTATCAATGGATAATACAAAACCATTTTGACATTCATTTGCCATTGCTTGCAGGAATACAATTGTGTGTGGAATTGAACCTGAGATATGATTGGAAGAAAGGAGCAAGATTTGGAGGTGCTTTAATTGACCTATCTCTAAAGCAATATTACCTGTAAGTTTTTTCTCCTTAATTATCAATACTTTTAGCTCTAAGATATTTCCAATTAATGTTGGTATTTCACCTTCAAACAAATTATTTCCAATATCAAGACCCTGTAGCTTTGAACAATTTTCTATTGAAGGAGGGAATGATCCATCCAAATTATTACTATGAACAACTAATGAATATAATTCACTTAGCTTACTAAACTCATGTGATAAGCTTCCCTCCAAACTATTATTTCCCAAATTCAAGACCTAAGGGAAGAACAGTGTTGGTATATGCACACTCCAATGAGACATTGTATGTGATTGAAGGTTTTGTCATTGATGGCAACCTTGCAATCCTATGGCACCGGCAAGACATTATACCAGCAAAGCATTACACAGGCAAGATAGTGCACCGGCATCAACACATCACGCTTAGGACACCGGCACCGGCACAAAAGAAAACAAGTATACTGGCACAGAGGCCGACAGGATTTTTGTTATGCAATATTTTGTTTATTATTGTAAGCCGACTTGGCAAATTGTAAAATGACTCATATATAAAGGATATCATTGTAGATATTTGTAGGAGTGATGTAGAAGCATTAAGGAAAATATTAGGCAAACCTAATGTGCGAAATATAGGTCAAGGGTATATGTAAAGAATAGAGCAGGAACTGGTACTGAATCTGGCATTGAAGATGCTATTGTAAAGCAGTACAAGTTATTGGATTAGTATAACCCTTATTGTAAGTCAGTGTAACTTCCCATTGAGCAGTGAGCTCTAGGCAGTTGGCCTTCTTGCATGTGCAAGCCCCTATTGTAAGTAATATTCTCTTATTGGCCAGTGAGTGAATATTGTGGGTCACAAATCCCACCGAGGTTTTTCCCACACTGGGTTTCCTCGTTAAACATCTTGTGTTATGGTGTACTTTTCATGTGGATGTTCTTGATTCTATTTATTACATTATTTCTTGCATACCGGTACACTATTATATTATGTTCTGCATGTTTTAACTTAAGAAATTCTTATTACCGGTTAGATACTGATTCACCCCCCCTCTCAATATCTATGGGACCCTTAACAATTGGTATTACAACATGGTCCTCTATTTTCAGAAGCCTAACAGCTTGAGGAAGATCTCGACACTGGTAAAGATGGAAAATCTGATGAAGCAACTTGAAGGAGCTCTTACATACTATGATGCAGAGAAATTGAAAAATGTCAAATTAGAAGATGATTTAAGGGTAGCTCAGGATATCATTCAGGCACTTCAAGAAAATTTTACTGTTGCAAGAAATAAGAGAAGAGAACTTTGTGAAAAACTGCAAAAGGAGAATGATGAAAATGAATCACTTAATGATATGATAAGCAAGTTGAAACAAGAGATCATGACAACAAAAAATGAAATGCAGGATATGACTATGAGATTTTGCAAAGAGATTGAGGATATGAAGAAAAATGAAGAAGAATTGACCAGAAGACTAAGTGATGTAGCAAATGAGAACACAAGACTTAGCTATGAAAATGACATGTTGAAGACAGATTTGATGCATACTCAGAATGACTCAAATGAACTGATGAGACAAAAAGAAATCTTGGAAAGAGAACTGGAAACTGCAAATCAACACAAAGAAAAATTCAAGAAAAGCTCAGAGGAACTTGGTACCTTGCTGAAGATCCAAAAAACCTAAAGGTGACACTTATGGAATTGGCTTTGAAGTTGGTGAAAGCTCTGGTACTGCAAATACTCAGGATCATAGCAAACCGGTAAGACAACCTAATGCTTATAAATTCAATGGAAAATGCTTTAACTGTAATAAGTATAGTCATAGAGAAAATGAATGTAGATCTAGGAATTATCAGACTATCAATACACCCACCGGTCAATGTTCAAAATGCAACAAAGTTGGTCACAACTCTGAGAACTGTAGAATGAATGTGAGATGTTATGTTTGTGGAAGATTTGGACATTTATCAAATCAATGCAGAACACAAACCGGAATAGGTTATGGGAAAGCTATTCAGAAGAATAATGTAACTTGTTATGCACGTAATAAGATTGGGCATATTGCTAAATTTTGTAGAAGTAAAGGAACACCAATAGACAACAAAAGTGCTAGCCTGAAAGGTAAAGAAAAAGTTGAAGAGGTTAAGCAAGAATTCTCAGAACAATGGATTAGAAAATCTGATCTAAATATTGGGAATACTTCTCCACCGGTAGAACCAACCAATGCTTCACCGGTAGGACAGAATGATGCTTCACTGGCAGGATAGAACAGTGCTCCACCGGTAGGAAGTTCTTCATCTAATTGAATAAAATTTCCTTGAGGGTTTGGCAATCAAATGACACATGTGCTAATTATTCCCTTAGTTAGAGATAAGAAGTTGACAGTTTACTGTGACAGTCAGAGTGCAATTAGCCTAGCTAAGAACCCGACATTTCATGCCCGGACCAAACATATTGATGTTCAGTATCATTTTGTTAGAGATATGGTTGAAGATGGTAGGGTGAAGCTGGTTAAGGTGGAAACTTTGATGAATGTTGCAGATGCTTTAACTAAGGCTGTGAGCACAAAGAAGTTCATATGGTGTTCAGAGTCTATGGGCCTTATGGCCCCTAGCAATTAATTCATTGTGTTGACATTCCCTTCCGCTCCTGCAAGGTGTTCGACAAGTGGGAGATTTGTTGGGAAAAATGGTGTCTCAACCTTGCATTTATGCGAGGTTACTATCTATAGTAAGTTTTCATTTGAGCACGAAATGGTGCGAAACTCTCCTTGAAGCTTCTAGTTGGCTAGATAAGCATTCCGGTAAAGTTACGTTGCAAGGTCACTGCTAGTTTTGAAGATATTAAAGTTTTCATCTTGGAGGGGTGCGATAAAATGTTTAAACTTAATTTTGGAGGCTTTAGAGGCTTTGAAACACCCTAAAAATTGGCCATAACTAGCGCAGCGGGTTACGAGATGATAGAGCACTTCACGAGCTTTCCGACGCTTCAAACGGTTCGTCAATCGGACACCCGGTTCTCAAGTTATGGCCTCCGGAAGTTTGTACTCCTGAAATAGGAAAAATAATTTGTATCGGATACATAAATGAGCTGTAAAAGGGAGCGACACATGTTGATGTGTGCTTTAACATGTCATAGGGCATCTAGAAGGGAGATAAGGTCGGCTACACCTTTTTGGGTGGTTTTAGCCCATGGTTTTGTAATACCGTTTGACGGTTTCTTGTATTGTATCTCCTATTTATGAGGTGTGTGAGATAGAGGTTGGGTGTAAGAGTCTTATGGCTATTGAGTTGCCTCTGAATCTCTAACTAGTGGTACTCCTGTGAAGAGCTTTCTCTGCAAGTATGTTGTAATCTGTTTTTGATTGCTGAATAAAATACTGAGCTGCTTTTGGAGTGTGGGGTTTTTCTCCCGAAAGGGTTTTCCCCACATAAATCACTGTGTTGTGGTATGAATGCTATTATATCTATTTCTATTTTCTATAACTATTGTAATGATCTGAAAAAGTTTTGCATTACCCTCCTCTCAAGGTTAGTGTAGGAAGTTGTTTCCGCTACTTAACTTCCTTATAAGTGGTATCAGAGCCTGATCACCTTTGGTTTCAATTGTGGGCAGTTGGGTTTTTTGAACTAATCCAGATTTGAGTGGGAGCTTGTGCAGAAGACACTTTTTGATCTTGTTGCAGGAATATTCAGATGGTGAGTTCATCAGGGAGAATAGAGGTGGAGAAATTTAATGGAAGTAATTTTGAGATGTGGAAGCTGAAGATGGAAGATCTGCTAATAGATCGAGATCTTTGGGATGCTGTTGATGCGAATGTCCAAAGGCCCTCAGATCCTACTACGGCAGCTCAATATGATGTTATGGACCGAAAAGCTAAGGGTCTAATCAGAGTGTGCCTGGCAGACTCTGTTCTAATCAATGTCCATGAAGAAAACTCTGCAAAGAAGCTATGGACTAAGCTTGGTGAGATGTATCAAGCGAAATCTTTATTAAATCAAATTTTCTTAAGAAAGAAATTGTATTCCTTGAAGATGGAAGAGGGTGGACGAATTGCAGACCACCTGGAAGCATTCAATATGTTGGTGGCTCAATTAGTGTTCATCGGTGTTAAGATGGACGAGGAGGAGAAATGTCAGATCTTGCTTTGTTCTTTGCCTAATTTGTGGGATTCTCTTGTTATGGCTATCGGTAGTACTTCTGTTGTTTTGAAATCTGAAGATGTGGTGGGTGCCCTACTTGGTGAAGAGATGCGAAGGAAGGTATCCATCAGTTCAAATGAAGCCTTAACCGTTCATGGAAGACCTAAGGAGAAAGGCAAGAAGAATGAGAAGCGCGACAAGTCCAAATCCAAAGGGAGATCGAAATCTCCTGGAAAGTCCAAAGTCATTTGCTGGAATTGCAGTAAACCAGGTCACATCCGTAAGGACTGCAAAGAAGAAAAGAAGAAGAAGAAAAAGAAAAAGTTCGATTCTGATTTTGAGTCCGACAAGGAAGATGGCGATGCATTTATTGCAGCTTTGGCGACTCATGCAGGTAATGATGCCTGGCTAATTGACTCAGGTGCATCTTTTCATATGACTTCCAATAGAGATTGGTTTTCTCAATATGAAGGATTTAATGGAGGTAAGGTGTACTTGGGTGATGATTCACCTCTAGACATTGTTGGTCGAGGTAAAGTTAGAATCAGGTTTTCTGATGGTAGAATAAAAAGGATTAATGGTGTGCTGCATATCCCTGGATTAAAATGAAACCTGTTATCTGTGAGCAAACTGATAGATACGGGTGTGCAGGTAGTCTTTTCTGAAGCAGGATGTAAGATGATTAAGGGTGCTAGGTAGTTGCTAGAGGTGTCAGGTTTGGCACTTTGTATAAGCTTGAAGCATACACTGTTGAGTGTAATAGCACTTCTGTAAAAAGTAAATCTGCGGATACTTCACTGGAAGATTTGAAGGTTTCACCTTCAGCAGATGGAAATGGTTTTTGGGTACCTAAGGGTGCTCTTTCGTCTGAAGAAAAGTTACCTACAAAGAAGACTATGTTATAGCACCAGAGACTTGGCCACATTGGAGAAAAGGGTCTAAGGACCTTGAAAAATAAAAACCTTGTTGAAGGTTTGAATGATTGTAATCTTGACTTTGATTTATGTGAGCATTGCATTTATGGAAAACAAAACTGCGTTCAGTTTTACTCGAGTTCTCATAAAACTTGTGGTGTTTTGGATCTTATCCATTATGATGTGTTTGGTCCAATAGATGTCTCTTCGATTGGAAAATCCACATATTATGTTTCATTTATTGATGATTTTAGTAGAAGGACATGGGTATATTTTCTAAAGAGTAAATCTGAAGTTTTTAGTCGTTTTAAAGAATTTAAAGCAATGGTTGAGTTGTAGACTAGAAAGAAAATAAAATGTTTGAGAACTGATAATGGCGGTGAGTTTTGCTCTAATGATTTTGATAGATTCTGTAAAGACCGTGGAATTAATAGGCAGAAGACAACTCCGTATTCTCCACAGCAGAATGGAGTTGCAGAAAGAATGAATAGAACACTGATGGAGAAGGCTAGGAGTATGTTGAGTGGTGCTGGTCTCGAACAAAAGTTTTGGGCTGAAGCTATTGCCACTGCTTGCTACCTGATTAACAGGTCTCCTACATCAGCTCCTTTTGATAAAATGCCTATGGAAGAATGGTCAGGTCACAAGCCTTCATTGAGACATCTTAGAGTTTTTGGTTGCGAGGCATATGCACATGTGCCAAAGGAGAAGTGAACAAAGTTGGAGAACAAGGCTATGAAATGTATCTTCATCGGGTATAGTTATGGTGTGAAAGGATACAAGCTTTGGGACCCTGTTGCACAAAAGGTAATTCATAGTAGAAGTGTTACTTTTAGAGAAATGAAGTCTCCTTCTATTACATTGCAGCCAGAATAGACTAAAAAAGAAGATGTGATTCAACTTCCTTCTACACTTGAAAGAGTTGAATCGAGACCCCTAGATAGGCAAGAAGTTGAGGAGAGCTCATCTAGCTCTGAATCTTCAGAAGAGGAGGAAGAACCTCCAACTCAGCTTATTCAAAGGTATACAAGACATAGACAACCACCTGAACGGTATTCACCTAATGATTGGAGATGTATTTTTGCTCTGAATACTAGTGTGGATGAACCGAAATCTGTAGAAGAGGCATTAGGTATGAATGATGCAGAATCCTGGAAGATTGCTATGGAGGAAGAAATGGCAGCCTTGAAAAAGAATGATACATGGGATCTTGTACTATTGCCTGAAGGTCGAAAACCTATTGGTTGTAAATGGGTGTTCAAGAAAAAGATTGGTTCAGATGGAAGCATTGAGAAGTATAAAGCAAGGTTGGTTGCAAAAGGCTACTCTCAGGTTGAGGGTGTTGATTACGGTGAGATATTTTCTCCTGTTGCAAAAATGACGTCCATTAGATTTTTGCTTTCTATTGCTACTACTTATGATTTAGAGGTTGAGCAAATGGATGTGAAAACTACTTTCCTTCATGGTGATTTGGAGGAAGATATTTATATGACACAGCCAGAGCACTATGTGGTGAAAGGCAAAAGTAATTTGGTCTGTAGATTGAAGAAATCTTTGTATGGCCTCAAATAAAGTCCTAGGATGTGGTACCAGAAATTTGATACATATGTGTTGAGTTTGGGATTTGAACGTTCTAAATCAGATCACTGTGTTTATTATAAATCTGATGGTGATCGTTTCTTATTCATTGCATTGTATGTTGATGATATGTTATTCATTAGTAAAGGGAAAGGTATGATTTCAGAACTGAAGTCTCAGCTCGCTACTAAATTTGAAATGAAAGATCTTGGTGCAGCAAAGCACATTCTTGGGATGGAAATTAGAAGAGATAGGGTTAACAGAAAGCTATGGCTAGGCCAGAGTAAGTATGTGAATTCAGTGTTACAGAGGTTCAACATGCAGAATTGTAGACCATTGAGTGTTCCTTGTACAGTTGGAATGAAACTATTTGTTTCAGATTGTCCTACATCCCCATTGGAGATGGAAGACATGAGCAGAGTGCCTTACCAGAGTGCGGTTGGAAGCTTGATGTATGCTATGGTCTGTACTAGACTAGACATTGCCCAAGCAGTGGGAGTACTTTCTAGATATATGTCTAATCCTGGTAGAGTTCATTGGGATGCAGTCAAAAGAGTCTTCAGATATTTGAAGGGTACTTCAGAGTATTCTTTGTGTTATCATGGTAATTCAGTTGGAGACATGACTTCCCTTGATATCCATGGTTATGTGGATTCAGATTGGGCAGGTGATATTGATAGCAGAAGATCCACCAGTGCTTATGTGTTTACTTTGTTTGGTGGTGCAATTAGTTGGATGAGTAAGCGACAGGCTGTGGTTGCTTTATCCACTACTGAAGCAGAGTATATGGTAGCTAATCATGCTTGTAAAGAGGCCATTTGGCTTAAGAGACTGTGTTCAGATATTGGAACAAAACAAGGTATAGTGACAGTTTACTGTGACAGTCAGAGTGCAATTAGCCTAGCTAAGAACCCGACATTTCATGCCCGGACCAAACATATTGATGTTCAGTATCATTTTGTTAGAGATATGGTCGAAGATGGTAGGGTGAAGCTGGTTAAGGTGGAAACTTTGATGAATGTTGCAGATGCTTTAACTAAGGCTATGAGCATAGAGAAGTTCAAATGGTGTTCAGAGTCTATGGGCCTTATGGCCCCTAGCAATTGATTCATTGTGTTGACATTCCCTTCTACTCCTACAAGGTGTTCGACAAGTGGGAGATTTGTTGGGAAAAATGGTGTCTCAACCTTGCATTTATGCGAGGTTACTATTTATAGTAATTTTTCATTTGAGCATGAAATGGTGTGAAACTCTCCCTAAAGCTTCTTGTTGACTAGATAAGCATTCCGGTAAAGTTGCTTTGCAAGGTCACTGCTAGTTTTGAAGATATTAAAGTTTTCATCTTGGAGGGGTGCGATAAAATGTTTAAACTTAATTTTGGAGGCTTTAGAGGCTCCTAAACACCCAAAAAAGTAGCCATAACCGGCACAACAGGTTACGAGATGATAGAGCACTTTGTGAGCTTTCCGACGCTTCAAATGGTTCGTCAATCGGACACCCAGTTCTCAAGTTATGGCCTCCGGAAGTTTGTACTCCTGAAATAGGAAAAATAATTTGTATCGGATACATAAATGAGCTGTAAAAGGTAGCGAAACGTGTTGATGTGTGCTTTAACATGTCATAGGGCATCTAGAAGGGAGATAAAGTCGGCTACACCTTTTTGGGTGGTTTTAGCCCATGGTTTTGTAATACCGTTTGACGGTTTCTTGTATTGTATCTCCTATTTATGAGGTGTGTGAGATAGAGGTTGGGTGTAAGAGTCTTATGGCTATTGAGTTGCCTCTAAATCTCTGATTAGTGGTACTCCTGCGAAGAGCTTGCTCTGCAAGTATGTTGTAATCTATTTGTGATTGTTGAATAAAATATTGAGCTGCTTTTGGAGTGTGGGGTTTTTCTCCCAAAAGGGTTTTCCCCACGTAAATCACTGTGTTGTGGTATGAATGCTATTATATCTATTTCTATTTTCTGTAACTGTTGTAACGATCTGAAAAAGTTTTGCATTACCCTCCTCTCAAGGTTAGTGTAGGAAGTTGTTTCCACTACTTAACTTCCTTATAGAGGAAATCAAAACCATGTATAAAATCGTGATATGTGATGATACCAGCAATATTAAAGATGAACACAAGATTATTGAAACCCTAGGATTTATAGAAATCCTTAGCATTCCTGAATTTCCTAAGGATGTGATTAGGATAATTTTAAGTAGAGTTCATGGAGAATTTTTCTGGTTAGATGCAATCCATAAGATCACCAAGGAAGCTGTGAAAGCTGTCACAGGGTTACCGACCACTGGTAAGAGACCAGATAAAAACAAGAAGGTTCCCAATGACCTAGTTATAGACCTAACTGGTGCAACATTCGACAAGAGGTCTCTAAGGGTTAATGATGTAAGAGATATCAATGTGAGATTCATCAGTATGATATTAGGTTATAAAGCCACTCATGCTAATAGACTTAATTCAGTTTCAAGTTTATGCATTAAGATAGCTTATGATATGGTAACAGATAATGCAAAAATTGACATATGTGAATGGTTAAAGGATGAACTAATTGACAACCTTGGAAAAATCAAGAAGGACAAGAAAGGAACTTTTAGATTTGGAAATCTATTAGTATGCCTAATGCTACACATAACAAAACAGGTTCCTGGTATAGGTTATAAAGAACTTGGATATGACATACAGGTAGGAAAACAATTGACTGAACTGTTCAATAACATGGGTGAGAACAAGGAAAACAATATTCATGACTTTTTCCAAGCACTAAAGACCAAAATGAAGAAAAGAATAAGGTTATCTCAGAAAATAGTAGACAAATACAAAGATGATATATGCTTTGTCATTAAGAAAGATGAAATCTGGATGGAAGCGGTCATCCCAAGGACAATTTGGGTAACCGAGATGGGCTATGAAACAGATGACCACATAGTTGAAACATATGCTAAAGCACTTTTGGAAGCCCCAAATGAACCTAAGGAAGAAATATTTGGTAGTGTTGAGACCATAGAAAGCCAAATACAATCAAAGAAAAGAGTAAAGAAGGTTGAGGCATTTGTAAGGAAAGGGTCCAGACAAGCAAAATCCATTAAGGAAGATGTATTGAAGAAAACCGGCATAACAGAGGATGAGTTGGCAGCTCCACAACCTGAAACTCATCTATCACCGGTAGGTGACATGCCAACAACTTTTAAAAGAGTTGTAAGAAAAAGTGATCCTTCATCGACAACCACACCTTCACCTAGAAGAACAAGGCAAAAGCAACAAGCAGTGAGATCTTTGGTTAGAAAGGCCACACCAAAGAAGAAGCTAACCTAAGAAGAAGAAAAGGACAAATAGAGACTTGGCACCTCTTGATATACTACTAAATGAAATCACAGAGGAAGGAAAACTAAAGAACATAGAGAAAATTTATGACACTCTAACTACTGATGAGAAAGAGCAAGTTGAGAACAATGTTATATTGCATATGGACATGTACAAGAAATTCTTGATGGAAGTAGCAAATGAAATTCCTGATGATTTATTCAAAAGACTTGAGGCTAGAAGACAAGCAGTGATAGAATTAGATAAGAAAATAAAAATTAAGAAGCTACTTCTTGTATATCCGGTAAACTCTCCAAAAGAAATCGATGATTTGATTGCTCAAGCAAACTGGTCAGTATTCTCCACTGCACATCGGCATATTTCACTAATGGCAGGAAGAGTTAATGAAGTGACAGAGGAAACAAAAGATGGATGGGATATATTCCTGGTTGACAAAGAAAAACAAGAAGACTATAGGAACCCTAAACCTATAAAGGTATATCAGAAAGATAAAGACAAGGGGAAAGGTAAAGTTGGTGGACCACCAAGCATCAAAGTTAAAGACAACCTACCCCCATCGGTGAAAATAACAACCATTGAAGATCAACCGGCAGCAGAAAGTATGGATGTATAGGATAACAATCCTAATTCTGAAGTCCTATATACTGTGAATGTTGATACTCAGAAGATCAACATAATAGTAGATAAAGATACAACTAATAAGTCAGATATGGCTAATGAGCCTCTGGTAGCAAGGGAAACAGATAAACCGATAGAAGATACAGAGAAAAAATTAGAGAATGAGTCACAGACAGAGACAACACAACATACAGAGAAACCAACAGAGCTAAAGGCTCTAGAACAACATCAACCAGAATAGGTACATAAGGAAACAATGCCACCGGTAACTAGTGAAGTAGGAAAACCAGTGCTTAAAGAAATGCAGACACAAACTGACCTACCAAAGGTCAATACAAGCATGGTTACTTCCATCAGTACTCAGATTGTTGGATCATCATAAGAATTCAAGTCAACAAATGTGACTGAGGTATTACTTGACTCTATCAAGAAAATAACTGACTGCAGCTCACAGGCTTATAAACCAATTGATGATTCTATACCAATTTTGAAGGTAATAGCTCCCAACTGTAATATAGATAATAAAGATTCTTTAGGACAATTGGATACATTGTGTAAATATATCTCAGAAAACATTCAGAAAATAAAGGAAGAATCAGTGAAGGATAAGGTAGAAATTGAGAAACAGAAATTCTTTGATGAGGAAATAAAGAAGTGTAACAGAGATTTTGACACACTTCTACTGGAACTATGTAATTTGTTGAAAGAATAAAAAAATTTGTATAAAGATACATGTAAAACAAACTTTTTGACTATAGATATTGACAAGAAAATAAGCAAGGCACAGGATGAGATAAATAAACTTGCAGATAACTTTGTCAACTCACTTGATTCACTATCAGTTTTTGAAGAGAAGATAGCAAATTTTGAGGAAGAACTACTCAAATTGGAAAGAGAAAAAGAAAGAATAATAAATAAGGCAAAACATTTGAGATCTAAACTGCATCTCTACGGAAGGAAATTTTTGAGGCATTAACACAGGGAAGCAAAACACCGGTAGAGCATTTGCAGCATGTCACCGATACAGTAAAGAGAACTGAGACAACAATAAAAGATAGTAAGAAGTTTATGGATAGTCTAAAATTGATTTTGAGAGATCTTTTTCAAATTATAACTACCCAGCTACAAGGTTGAGGTTATGGATAGATGAAACTAAAAACTCTACCGACATCTTGACAACCTTTGTCATTGATGCCAAAGGGGGAGTAGTGGGATGAGAAAATTCAAAACACAGGAATCATATGCTCAGGGGGAGCTCTCACATTTTTGATAAACATTTTTGGTAACATTTTTGGACTACACATTTTGGATACCTTTTGAAATATCTCATGAGTGTTGCCATCAATACCAAAGGGGGAGATTGTTGGCATATGCACACTCCAATGAGACATTGTATGTGATTGAAGGTTTTGTCATTGATGGAAACCTTGCAATCCTATGGCACCGGCAAGACATTATACTGGCAAAGCATTACATAGGAAAGATAGTGCACCAGCATCAGCACATCACACTCAGGACACTAGCATCGACACAGAAGAAAACAAGTATATCGGCACAGAGGCCGATAGGATTTTTGTTATGCAATATTTTGTTTATTATTGTAAGCTGACTTGGAAAATTGTAAAATGACTCTTATATATAAAGGAGATCATTGTAGACATTTGTAGGAGTGATGTACAAGCATTAAGGAAAATATTAGGCAGACCTAATGTGCGAAATATAGGTCAAGGGTATATGTAAAGAACAGAGCAGGAACCAGAACTGAATCTAGCATTGAAGATGCTATTGTAAAGTAGTACAAGTTATTGGATTAGTATAATCCTTATTGTAAGTCAGTGTGACTTCCCTTTGAGTAGTGAGCTCTAAGCAATTGGCCTTCCTACATGTGCAGGCCCCTATTGTAAGTAATATTCTCCTATTGGCCAGTGAGTGAATATTGTGGGTCACAAATCCCACTGAGGTTTTTCCCACACTGGATTTCCTCATTAAACATGTTGTGTTATGGTGTACTTTCCATGTGGATGTTCTTGATTCTATTTATTGCATTATTTCTTGCATATTGGTACACTATTATATATTATGTTCTACATGTTTTAACTTAAGAAATTCTTATTACCGGTTAGATATTGATTCACCCCCCCCTCTTAGTATCTATGGGAGCCCTAACAAACAGTTGGACAAACTAATAGGGATCACTCCTGCCATCTCATTGTTTGCAAGATTTAACATTTCAAGCTAGGTTAATTTGCCCAAACTCTGAGGAATATTGCCACTGAACAAATTATCATTGAGTAGCAATATTTTCATCTTAGGCAACCATATTGATGGGATGTGCCCACTCAATCCATTTCTAACCAAATCTAGTTGTTCTATATGCATCCACAATGAAGTATTTGAGGATAGGTTTCCTTCCAAAAGATTTCCTAAAAGATTTAGATGAAACAACAGAGGACTGGTTTCCCATAGCCAAGAGGGAATTACGCCCACAAGACTGGCATTAGTTATACCCAACGATTCAAGTGAGAATTGTGTTGAAATCCAAGGTGGAAATTCATCGTCAATCATACATGACACTAAACGTAGATAAGATAAATCAAAGGGTGAAATCCAAGTTGTGCTAATATTTAGGACACAATCAGATATATACAAATCACTTAATCTTGTAAGGTTGTGAAAGAAAGTTTCTAAAATCAACTGGTAATGGTTTAATGACAGGCGTAGAGTATGTAAAGAAGCTGGAAGTGACAAAGAAGAGATGGTTTCAATGAAATGATTGCCATCAACATACAAGTGAGTGAGTGAGGAAAGGTGAGCAAATGAAGGGGGAATGGTCCCACTCAGTTGGTTATCATTAATTTCCAACAACTCTAGTAAAGAGAGATTGCCCAATGAATCTAGAATGATACTGCTGAATTGATTGTATGAAAGATCCAATTTATTCAATAAAGAGAGACTTCCAAGACAAGCCGGTATGTTTTCACTAAGTTGGTTGTTACCCAGGTCAAGGTGAGTTAAAGAAGCAAGATTGCCAAGGCAAGAAGGTATGCTTCCATTGAAGTAATTGTTTGAAAGATCAAGGAATGCAAGGCAGGTGAGTGAACAAGAAGGTATGCTTCCAATCAAGGAATGTAAGGCCAGTGAGCAAACAAACGAGAGGCAGAATCATCCCACTAAATCTATTATTAGATAAAACTAAAGCCTCAATATAGGGAAGATTGCTAAGGTAGGAAGGTATGCTTCTATTCAAGTTATTGCTCAAAAGATCAGGGATTTTAAGGCAGGTGAGCAAACAAACGAAAGGTAGAATCTTCCCACTTAAGCCAATATAAGGTAAATGTAAAGAGTGAATATAAGAAAGATTTCCCAAATAGGGAGGAATGGTAGTACCTGATAATCCATATATTGTAAGTGATGTGAGAAAATGAAGTTGGCGTAGGCTCTCAGATATCACAACTTGGGGAGAAGAGGGATAGATTGCACTTGATACATAGAGAGAGACAACGTAATTGGTGTGATTGTCATAGGAAATGCCAATCTAGGATGTACAACAATCTGTTCCATTTACCCATGAACTGAGAGAGACCTTGGAGTCATTCAGGGCCGCTTTGAAGAGGAGCAGAGCTTGGGATTCGGGGGAAGGACATCTGTTGGACATTAATCCATGGGAAAGAGGAAGGTGGAAGAAGAGAAGAAAAATTGAAATGAAAACAATACAGAGCTTGTGGTAAGAGATGGCCATTTGGGATCACACAGAGGGAAGGATGGAATTGAGGTTGTTCTTAAGGTGGGCTATTCTTATTCTGTGTGGAGGTCAATAGGTCAATGATTATTTATTAATTAATGACCCAACATGGTTAATAATTTTCTTACATGGTTTATTAGTTGTATTTTTTCTTTGGTGACCTTGGTGTGCAATGGGTATGCCAAGGAGATGTAGAAGGGACAATAGAAAAACTATAGTATAATTTGGTATGTATTTGTGTAGTACATGAGGTCAAAGACAATTAGATTCTATAATGAGTATGATCTTATATAGATAAAGAGGAAGATAGAGATGGATTTGGAGAAGGAGAAAAATATAGAGAGGATGGGAAAGATAAAGATAGAGAGAGGAGAGAGGAATAGATAGAGCTGGAAGATACAAAAATATAGTTATGTGGAGGAGATCATGAACTCCTTCGAGAAATGGGATGGTTTGAATGAAGTAATTTTCAAAGACACAAGTGTGGAATGATCCTTTGCCCATGTATGGTTACAGGGATGTCTCACCATATTTAGATAGCCATAAGATGCATTGTAGTGGATCTTTCTTGACTAACATTGGTGATTCAAAAGTGACAAGTTAGAATGGAAAAGATTGTACTCTTCCTGAATGAGAGACTATTTTTTAGTGGGATGTGATAGAAGTGGCAACTTGGTGGTTTGCAAGGATCAAAAATCTCATTTGAAATGGCTTACAATTTGGCACCCATTATCCATTCATATAGGTGATCAGGGAAGAACAAGGATGAGCCATATTTCAGTTGAGATACAATGAGGCATGGGATGTGGTAATATGCATTCTAGGTGTAGCAACGTGTCAACAATGACACAAACACAATGTGATGATTTTTGAGCTGTGTTTGAGCCCATGGTTCAAGTCCTTAGCAACTTTTGGGTGATACAAATTGCAAAACACATTATCCGGCAGGAGTGCTAGGGTGCTATTGATGGAGAAATCAATCTATTTCTAGAAGTCCTTGAGTCATGCATGACGTTGAATACAATATACTTGAGGGAAGAAAGAGTATGAAATGAATGTAGAGGCATGACATTTGTTCAGGACTAGTGTAGAGAAGAAGAAGAACTTGGAGGAATTTAAGATTTCATGGGCAACAACAAAGATCTTCTTAATCTAGCCAAAATATATAGGGTGATAGAGATTGGTGCCAAAATAGGCTTTCTCCTACACAATTATTTGTATATGAACATCTTTGTAATCTATTTTTTATGAATACAAGGAGCTACCTCTTATGGTAGTGCTTATATTTAAAAAAAGAAAGATAATTTATATTATTTCAAATATTGTATACAACAATAAATATAATTTTATTATATAATTAAATTCAAAATTGAATATATACTATGATAAAATAATTTTAAAAATATCATATAAAAATAACTTAAGAAAATTATCAAAATTTTATAAAATTAATCTTATATATAATTAATTTGTATACATATAATTTTAAAAATAATTTAATATGCCTTAATATTTAGAAAAAATATAGGCCCTAATGTGGTTAGGTTTAAAGAGATAATTATCTTAATGTGAACAATTAAAAGACACGAGATATAATTATATTTTACTTCAAGAGCCCTTCCAAATTTTAATGTTAATATTAGAAAATTTATTGTATGTGTTTCGTTAGGTTTTAGTTTACCTTATTCAAGACTATTTGTATTTATGTGGAATACTCATGCCCTACAATGGATTAGACAAAAAAAATAGGTATACGCATAAAATTGAACAATATCCAATGCACCTTTTGACCATATTTATTAATTAATTGAAAATAAAATAAAAAATTATAATATTGAGAATGATTATAGTTAACTTCTTAAATAAATTAGCAAATATTAAATTATTACAAGATTGAACATAAATATAGTGAAATTTTAAAAAATAAAATTGTCCTTCTAATAAAAATATTAAAAATAAAAATAAACCATATTAAAATTAAAAAATTAATTGTTTAGTTTTATGTTGAACATTACAAGTGTATGAGATATAACTAATATTTTATTAATTATTTTAAAAAACTTAAAAACTTATTACCATTTTTATATATATAATAATATAAAAATTCATATATACATATATAATATAGTAATTATAAAAAATAAAAAACCAAATATTTAAAAAGATGAAACATATAATTTATTATTTATATATTATTTGTTATTTGAAAACAAAATTGACTTTGTATATTATAAAATAACTATTATTGAAATCTTTCAAATAAGTTAAAAACATACTCAACGTATGAAATATCCAACGTAACCATTCCGACATAAAAAAAATTAAAGTGTCCAAAAGATTTTTAAAAATCAAAATCCGGTAATGATAAAGAATATTTATATTGAATATTGATATCTTACCCATAGCAAGGTACGAAGAAGCCAACAAATGACTGTACCATTCACATTCACAATAAATTAAAACGGTAGCAGTATTGAAACTGTGAAACACGTTGACGAGTAAAACTATATTTTGTGAAAATCTGAAAAGAAAATGGCGAAGACCAAATGAATGGTCAACATTTTTCCAATTGTCTTGCATGGTTATGGGTGTAATATCAGTCGTGGATGTTCTCTGACAACTCCTCGATTTCATATAATGCACGCCTTCGATGTAAATATCATTGTTTTTAATATTAAAAGTAGCCAAAACAAGGGGGCTGACCCAGGAACAAAACAAAGAAATAGTGGCAAGCCAACTATCAACAGAGCAGTGGCAAAATTAGAGCCCTCTCAAATTTCCTCTATCAAAAACAATAATCATTCTACGCATGTTCATCAGATATATAAAAGTCTTAATAAACATTTTAAACATTTGCCACGCAGGGCAACAGGTAGATAAGTTCAAACATAAACAAAAATTAAAACTATAAGTCTAGAGGCTACTAGGGCCAAACAAATGACTAGAGGTCCGAGACATAGAAGAAAACTATTTCTTTTTCTCATGGCTCCTCTTGGAGAGGAGCTTCCTAGCCCATTCGTTGGTGAGGAATTTGAATAGAGCCTCGTAGTCATCATCCTCCTTGCCTTTGCCTTTAATAGTACTTTCCTACAGAAGCCACAAAGTGGTCACCGAACAATGCATAACATTCAAAGAAAACCTAGAGACGTTCTGCAGCTTGTTTTCCATGGCCTCCATTTTGTTGGTGATTTCTTGCAAATTATCAAACAAACCCTCCACTTTCTTACCCAACTCTGCTAGGTTGTTGTCCTCTTCCTCCTTTATGCTGCTCACTTCCTCCACCACCATCATCTTTTTGAACCTAAGAGTCAG
Organism: Cryptomeria japonica; assembly: GCF_030272615.1. Lineage (NCBI taxonomy): Eukaryota > Viridiplantae > Streptophyta > Pinopsida > Cupressales > Cupressaceae > Cryptomeria > Cryptomeria japonica. The sequence goes on along the minus strand of NW_026728859.1, from coordinate 339,565 downwards.
GGAGGGAGAGTTTGTCTGGGATTTGGGGCCGGCCTCTGAACTCATGGAATTTTTTGGGCTCTCAGAAGCATGGGTGGAGCTAACAGAATGGGGGGTTGAGGTAGACTAAAATAGGGCCACATTCTTGAAGGGGATGGAATTCCCAGTTTCATGGGATGAGGAGGGGTCTCTTAAGGATTTTTCAGGTCATTTGGAGGCCAGTCTCATAGAACGGTGAGGGGTGTTGGCCTCATCTGTAATCTCCACATCGGAATCAATCTCCTAAATTCTAACTTTCTTAGGGGTTCTAGCATCCTCAGGAAGGTGCTTTTTGTTTTTCTTACTGCAGGAGCCAATTTCAGGCAGCCAAGGAGGGCTTGTACTGGGTTTATCGGTAGCAATGGCTAGGGGATAGTTTTCAGCCACATTTTGGACAGAGATTATGCGGGGTGGGAAAAGGGCTAGGTTGAAATTGTAGAGCCATGAGATGAGGCCTTGGTGCAAAATGGGGAAGTCTTTTCCTTTTTTCTTGGCTTTGGCAATATCCTTAACATTGGAGTCCAACGAGTGTAGCAGAAAAAATGGAATGGAGATATGATCTTTATTTCTAAGATGGTTAAGGAAAGGGATGTGATAATAGTAAAACATTACATACCGTCCTACCAAAGTGAAGTATTTCATAATGATATAGAAGACCTCGTCCCACGGTGGTGGAAGCTCCTCCCAGTTGAAGTCGCTTTCCCTCTTCACAGGGTTATCCCCTTCATGAAAAAACTGGTTTAGGCTAGTACTATCCAAAATATGGCTTTGTTTCTTCCATTTCCTCCCCTCCATGGACAGACTTATCACTTGGGAAATCACCTCTTCATGAATTTCGAAGGAAATACCCCCAATGGTAACCCTTCTATCCTCCCAAGAAGCCATGAATTTCTTAGACAATCTCTCATCATTCCCTTTCAGTTTTTCCATAAATTTATCAATCCCTCCTTCCAAACAAACAAACCACACCACTGACTTGGCTTTAAATTCACCAGTTTTGTTGAGTTCCAGTCCTAGCCTGTCACCCCCATGGTCATTTCTTCCAGCTTAGTAGAGCAAAAGAGAAATAGGGTATCAAAACAACAAATCCAAACTAGAGTAGAGGAAGAGTCGAGATAAAAACTTAGCCAGTTATGCGATAAAATCATGCAATAAATGGTGTGATTATTCCAAGTTGTGCCTAAGCAGATTTCACTTTCACGAAATCTACTACACTTGTGCGAACTCTCAATCTAGCCAATGTGATTTGGCCGATCCCAACTGTCGCTTTTATCACCACTAATTATATCCATCTGGATGATAATTAGGAAATTAGCATTCCCGATATCAGTACTATAACAACAACTATCATCATTATTAAACCCCCTTTGAAGGTGATGACAAGGCCATACGTAGCTATGTGGAAGGCCCAACCCATGATGGGCGGGTTTCCCCTCCAAATTTGAAATTTGAAATTTGGCTCTTCATCTGGTGATAGTTATATGGGTTCATCATTAGACTTAGTTTTTTCTGTCTCCAATATCTCCTTGGTGATCATTGGCAACAAATCGGGGTTCCTCCAGCATCATAAGCCGTTTGGCAGCATTCCCACCACCACCATAGAGTCTGCAACAACATTCCCTTCTCTAAAGATATGGCAGATGGTGAAACCATCAAGGTCAGCCAAAATCATCCTAGCATCCCTCAAAATGGAATCCACTTTCCACCCAGTAGCAAGTCTACCACTAACCGCTTCTACAATGGTTTATGAATTGCCTTCAATTTCCAGATGTTTAATGCCAATAGTAGTAGCAAATCTCAGACCCTAGAGAAGAGCCATTCCCTCAGCCTAAGTGACAATATGTTTCTTTAGGTTGCTCGCATAGGCTGCAACAATATTTCCCAGGCAGTCACGAATGACTCCACTCATGGACTTGAAAAGCACTAAGAGTGGGGGGGTGAATCAATGACACCAAATAATCCACTACTTCAAACACTAACCAGTAGATAAACTTAACAAAGATTTTAAACACAATGCATTCAATCCAAAAAGATATAACAACATCCACAAAAGGTAAAGCATCCAACATAACACAAGTGTTTATACATGGAAAACCTAAATAGGTAAAAACCAGAGTGAGATGGAACTCACAAGTTAACTATCTACAGTAATAGATAATTGACTGGTTAAGGTCTACAAAGTGCTCTGCTAGGAGCAAATCTTGTTAGAGATCCCAAAGCTTGATTAGAAGCTTATACCTAGTTAAGAGTAGTACCCTATTAGGAGTAACCTCCCTGGAGGATTTAAGAATCCAAACTAATGGATCACCTTGTTAGAGGATCTGTACATTGAAGCTTGTTAGAGCTTACCCGGTTAAGGGTTTGATTCTATTGTAATGGTTAGAAAACAACAAGAATGGTTTGATCTGTTCTGAGTAGCACAATACTTGCTTGATCATATCCTTCTAAGTACATTCAACACTACTCTTCAAGAAACTCTTCATCTTAACACTTATCGCTCTTCAACAAAAACTTTCGCTCTTCATGTGTACCATCAGTTACATAACATCTGTCTCAAATGATAAACTAAGATGTCTTTAAATAGACATTCAAATCTTATGTTCGTCCAAGGAAATCAAAACACAATTTCCTAGGTGCACTGTATCTAGACAAGTGATCATAACTCATCACAAAAATTACAGCCAAGTAGTCGGTGCTAGTAACTCATCACAAAAATTAACAAATACCGGTTGGAACAATTAATATTGGTTTTAGTAAAACATATGAACCATTGTCCTTGAGTCTCTGCTTGATCTCCATCTTGATCTTTATCTTGATGCTAACTTAGTATAACCATAGGTTGTCTCTTATGCACATACCGGTTGACACAAAGTACTGGTTAGAGATAAATCTCTAACATACTGATTGGCAGTGTAAACAATTGAAGTTACACCGGTAGTCAATATAATCATATGTGTGTGTGAGAGTGTTTCATCAATGACAACAAGTGATGAATACATTACAATCATCACAAAGCCAACAATCTCCCCCTTTGGCATTGAAGGCAACACTAAGAAAATTTTACAGTAATATCGCTAAGTGTGTATGGACAACAAATTTACACATTTACTCATGCTCCCCCTTAATGCATACATTATACAAAATTTTCAAAAACACACATACATATTTCTACTCCTCCTTTGACAACAATGCCAAATTAAAAAATCAATATATATATATATATAGACAATTTGTATCACAGTGTTTAGCATATACAATAGTAACAAAAAAACTGTATCAAATTTCAAGCATAAGCAAGTCTCATGGAAATAACATGGTAGCTTGACTTCAATTGTGACAAAGTGTTTGTCCACAACTTCAACACGTTCTTAGTATACTCGAATGTAGACAATAGCTGTGAATGGAATTCTTCCATTGAGTCTAAGTTGCAAGTTTCATGGGTTGCTAAGATAGCTTCTACATTGGAGTAGGCTCTCTATAATATGTCTACTTGTGATGTGAGCAGACTCTTGAGTTCCTTTAGAGACCGGAGTCTTTTAGACTTCTCATTATCATATATATGCAATCTATTATGCAAATCATCTATAGATTTGTTAAAGGTAAGTATAGAGTCCTGGAGTGGGACATATGCCTTGCATATCCTTTCTAGCTCTTGCTCTATTTCTATTTGTCTTGTTGAAATGTCAGAATAAAAGAAAGAAACATTAGAGGTGGAAGCAAGATACTTTCCTCCCATTTCAATAGCATTTTTCAACAAATCCTTATTGTACGACATAACCATTTTCCCACTATCAATATCCTTTGCCATTTTTTCTCCATACTTCTTCTTGTGATTCTTTTCAGCATATAGTTGAGCAACATCTTCTAGTGACTTGATTTGATCAGATGCATCTGCAATTGATCAAGTTTGTTGATGGGTGTAGAAAGATGTGCTATAGATGTTTCTGGTAGTAGACCAGACAAAATTTCTACTGTAGTTTGAATTGTCTCTGCTTCAACCCTTTTCTCTTTTAGTCTCATCTTATGCGCTCTAGATTGCATAACATTGGCAATCTTCATCATTTATGATGCACTCAAAGTGTTCATATCAATAGGTCCTGAAATACTTAAAGAATCATCATCATCATCTTCAAGTTGTTTCTGCTTTGCCGGTTCAGGGGATACAACCTTAATGATAGCTTTCTCTGTATTTTGCTCTGTTGTCTTTTTAGGTGACTGTGTGGCAACATTTTCAGTAGTCTCCTTCTAAAATTATTGAATGACCAGTGGAGATTGGGGTTTCCCCAGTTGTTCTGTTGCAAGTGGATTGTCCACTTTTAGTTGAGTAGTCGGTTTCTCAAATAGTGTAACCCATACATTAGTGATTACTAGGGGCTCCATATCTGGTGCAGTGTTGTCTCCAGATAGGTCCACTATGTTTTGAACATTATCATCAACAAGAATAATGG
>NW_026728859.1:311323-334599 GCF_030272615.1 Cryptomeria japonica | reverse complement strand
TATGATGTTTCTTTTGTGAGTTAGCACATGAATGAATATAAAGTGTATTCCTTGGTCTATTGAATAACTTCATGAATGTTCATATTCTTTTCATTGTTTGGAAAGATATCTTGATTGCAATTAATTTGTTTGTTTTTGCAATGAATCTATTTTATTATGTTGTAAACATTTTTATAAGGTATAATGCCAAAGTAATGTGGGACGTATATGGATCCATTGATGGATATACAAAATATTTATTTGTGATTGATCTATAATATCAATTCCTTTTTGTCTTTATGTACATAGAGCCTATCTTATATGAAGATTTTTTATGCATGGTCCTCTATGTCATCTTCTCTAAGGTGTCACATAGTGATTTACTAAGAAATAAAAAGTGTTGGTTAAAATTATGTCACATCCACCACCAACGACCTCCAAATTGGATCGTCTCGGTTTGGAAAAATAATTAATAATGAAATAATAAAATAAATGTTGAGGGGAGAATACATCATTAATGAGGAATGGTTCCCCTATCATTTTCTGGACCATTCATGTGAACCAATACACCAAAAATAAGACGTGCAAGTATGACCACCCATTAGGGAATTCAATCATACTATGGTGTAGGAGAGGGGGGAAAATGGCACGCTTGGAGTCTTTGAACATGTGTGACCTCTTATCCTTAAGAAAAAAAAAAGAATAAATCCATTTGTGTGTGCATCTAGCATTCAATGAACTAGTGAAACCACATCTCTCATAGGAATTTGATACATAGTTTACATGCCCGTTTTATGCTTCCTCATTTTTTGTACTTCTCCACTAAGAGTGTTGCAATGACAACATCCCCAAAGCTCTCATTTTGACACAAGTAGAGAGGATGAAAGCTAAGTCAATGAAGATCAAATTTCATAGAGGAAGAAAGGCATGTAGAGATAGGAATGGTGTGATGTCTTTGTTGAGGAGTCATCAAAGTTGCAAAAATGGAGGAGGGAATGAATGGGAGAAGGTAGAGAAAGAACACGTGAGAGAATAAAATATTGCAAAGAGACCACATAATGGGAATAGAAGAGGGTAGATGAATGCACTATTTTTGAAGATGGAGGACATGTGAGGTATAAAGGAGAGCTTGATTAGAGGAAGCTCATGAGGCAAGAAAAGAGATTGAATAAAAGAAGCTTAGTGTGATATATCTGGTTTGAAAGGGAGGAAGATGTAAAATGGATATCTTAGCTAAAAGGGAGCGGAATATTTTTCAGAGGGTTGCACGCACCAAGAAACACAAGTATGCAAAGTAGGTTGCCTCTTTGGGCTTGTATGGCATCCCCACATATAAGTTATTTTTATTCACATTGATCTTGCCTCGCGTAACATTAGTCTATGTTTGAGCTTGAATTCCAATAGTGTTGATTGTTAATTATAATGTCGAGGAGAGGAAGTATCAAGGCTATTGTTTACACTTCACATAGACATGCATTTCGTAATATGGGGTACTAAGTACATTGGGTAATAATAGCCAATAGTGGCTTAAGATGTTTGTGAAAAACTAATTATGTTATTACTCCATGGCTAAGAAGTGTCTTGGACCTTAACTTGTATCATGAAATTAGATTGTCATGTGGTGAAGCGATCCTAGTGGGCTTGGCCTTAACTGAAATATTATTTAGGATTGTGACACTCTTAATTTGTAAATATAATTAAACCCAAAAGACAATACTCGTCTTTCCTAAGGTCGATATCGATGTGTCCTTTAATTTAGTAAAACTATGATACATGACAAATTGAACATAATGTTAGTTATTATTAACTCTACAACTATTTTTTATTAAACCTTATCTAGTAGAACCTAATCATGAGATATGGTGATGATTAAATACTTAGCTAAATGTAAGATGTTTGACAAATGTTACCATTGAACATAGAGAAATTGGGGATCTTGATCCTAGTAATTCCCATTGTAGGACATTGAACTAATTCTTTGTGGTAATGCCAAATATTTTCTTATTGTTTTCTTTACATTGTATTTATTCATTAATACCACCTTGGGTCTTCTCAGGGGTAACTTTCTACCAAGGTTGGGAAACCTCAAGACATACACCTCACTCATGTATGTGACAAAGGGTTGTCTAGATTTATGTAGACTACATTAACTTCAAATGGGAAATGACTTTCCTTGCATATAGTTAGGCACCATTAATGGTTGAGAATCAGAATTTTAGGAATCTCATGGGATAGCAATGACACTTGGTTTTTATTTGATAAGATTAAATATGAAATGGTATTATATAAATGTAAGACTCCAATTTATTGGCCTTTACATAACATGATACAATATTTATCATGTACGTGTTGCCATTAATAATGTAGCATTTGATCACTTGTGAGGAAACTCCAAATAGTGGCGTATACCTATGAATGTGATATATGCGATTGGTAAAATTTTCAAGTTGTTAAATCAATAAGCATAAGAAAATTGGGTTGCACTTTGTATGCAAAGGTAGCGTAGGAAATGTGTTCATAATAAGGTGCCACATTAGCCTATCAAATTGACCCATTGAGTTTAAAGACCTTACCTCAATGTTATTTTATTGGTAGCTTACAAGTCATGTGATAGTGGCTATTGAAATTTGTGCATCGTGGGTCATATGTTAATGGTTTCAATACGTGTGTAAACAAGGGGAGTCTATTAGGGATAGGTGACTGGTCCAGTCTCTATGTTAATAAGGTGAACCTAAAAGGGATCTAGCATATTTATGTGGAATCATGGATATTAATAGGTGGAGATTTATTGAGACCTTGTTATCCTTAAAAGGGTAGGGATATTGATATATATAGGGATTCTCAACAACCTTAGGCTACAAGAACTTGTGTGTAGGTGTCTTTTGAGAGACTTGGAAAGGAGAACTACATGTGAATTTGCCCCATTTGGAAGAGGGAACATAGGTGGCCCTTGGGTGAAGGATACCCTTGTGACCTCAAGTCTATAGGGGAAGGGTCTTGGGAGAGATAACTCCAAAGTTAAGGGTTGTTCCTAATAAGATAGACCCTCTCTCTACACTAGGCTTCAAAGGAGGCCAAAGTGGGTAAATGGTGGTTATTAAAGGGGATAGGAAAAAACCAACCATTTTTATTTAATATATAATGCACCATCGAACAATGAGTTGAAGATAGTAAGCATTGGTTGACTACCTTATAGTCACTATTACCTTATGGGAACATGATGAATGGAGGCCATCTTGTGTTGGTTCTATATAAATTTTATCTTGTGTCTATGTAATTGAGTCCTAGACCTTTACACTATACAGTTGCTTGAATGTGATTTTCTTACACCTATGCTTGGAACCCCACAAGAGTGAACCGTTGGGATAGTTATGCAAAGTGAGATAGTCATTCGACCATGCCAATGACCGATGTTTGGTCTACTAAGAGGGATAATCAACAATCACCTGGTTCACAAAGGTGATGCTGCTTAGACTACCCTAGACATGATATTATAGCAGTTAGCAGTTCGAGTTATTGGACCATTCCAATGACAGAGGCCTAGAGTTGCTATGGTATTGTTGGATCAGCTAGCACTCACTGGGTTCATGAAGGTGAATGATTTCTAAGGGCTATCTATGATTTGATATGGTAAAAATTGCATGGGTAGTTACCTTACCATGTGGGTGGTGGTAATGAGAGATAACTGTAGTATCAAGAGGGTTAATTAGCAATCACCTATAACATGGGGGTGATCTATGTTGAGTGTTACTTGGGATTGTGAAGAAGATAGCTGACATTATCTCTAAGGTCACTATGAGGTATATGTTGGAAGCTACTTCTTCCTAGTTGGATAGACTTGTCATTAGTAGCCTATAGGCGATTGAAGTCAGAATCTAGTGGGCTAGATTGGTTCACTGCTTATGGAAATCCTTGGGATTGAGGGCAGACCCATGGTGTAGTATGGGATGCACTGAATCCTCTTCTCAGTTTTCTGATGTTATACTCGACTTTGATGGGATTATGGATGGACCCATAGTATAGTATGGGATGCATTGAATCCTCTACCCCAAATCCATTGGTGTAAATGACTAATGGAAACAATGGGACCCACGGTGTAGTGCATAGTGCACCAAATTTCCTTTTCTATTGGGCATGTACTATGGACAAGAGATAGTTGGCCATTTAGGATGAGTTAGTCATGTTGTTCTTGCAGTGACCTATATGAGCCAATCATAATGGCCTATGATTCTTGTATATGAGTCGATCATTTTTAGCTTGTGATGATTGCATAAGAACCAATCACTTATCTATGATGCTTTTAAATGAGTAAATCTCTATTAACTTGTGGTGTATGTAAATGAGATCGTCACGCCAACCTTGAAATGCTTGTATGAGCCAATCACTATTGTTATGTGATGTATGTATATGCTACTCACCATGTATGTGATGTATGATAGAACTAGGGCCATCTTGGGTACTTGTGATGTGTATGAGATATATCCTCATGTATACATGGTTGAAACAATATTTGAGTGTAGGGATTGTGTTATGGCCCTTGTGTATATGCCTACATCAAACACTAATGTTTGTATGCTCTTGAATATGGAACCAACACTGAATGAAAATGTGTAGCTCTTCTTGCAATGAGGCTAATTTGATAGGTTCACTTAATTAATTGTTACCTAGGAATAGAAAGAGATCAAAATCTCATCAAAAGGAGAGAGTAGTCTCATAGATGCAAACTAAGAGCCTCTAACTTTCCACAAGAGAATAAAAAGGTTGGGTCATTAGGCACGAACCCTTGAAGCTTAGTTTTAGTCTAGGGATGACCCTAATCATTGAAGGCTAATACTCCACTTATAAGTATATAATATATTGTATCATTGAGTTGTCACTACCATGAATATTGAAGGAGTTTAGATACCAACAATTTTGATTGAGATAGAGTAGCTCGGTTGATGAAGTTGTTAATTGATGTTAATTGTATTGGGAAAAAAAAATTGTGATGGTCAAGGGGTGGATCTTACAAGTTATTATTTTCCACCATCTTGGATTAGGGAACCCATTTACAATTAGCCCCAACAAGCCACAACCCCTCCACACTTAGTAGAAAACATCAAGCATTTAAACCTTAATTGTCAGTTTGGAGTCAGTTGATACATTAGATTGTTTTGATTTAATTACCATACTATAACAAAATATTTGCAAACCTTAAGGAGGTCATTCTTAGTGAAATTTATATTGTTTATACCATCAAATTTATGTGTTGAGTGAGAAAATATAATACAAATATTAAGTGGTTACTAATTAAGCATTGTCTTCTCCACATGTCTATTGAATCTACTTATGGAGTTATTGTATCATTGTTGTTTGGAAAAATGGTGTCTTAACCTTGCATTTAGATGAGGTTACTATTTATAATAATTTTTCATTTGAGAACAAAATGGTGAAAAATTCTCCTTGGAGCTTTTGGTTGGCTAGATAAGCAGTCCGGTAAAGTTACGTCACAAAATCACAACTAGTTTTGAAGATATTAATTTTTCCATTTTGGAGGGGTCCAATGAAAGGTTTAAATTTTATTTTCAGGACTTTAGAGGCTCCAAAATTCCTTGAAAAATATTCATAAGAGACATAGCAGCTTACAAGGTATTAGAGAACTTCACGAGGTTTTTGGTGCTTCAAACGGTTTGTTAATAGGACACATGGTTCTCAAGTTATGGCCTCCAAAAGTTTGTACTCTTGAAGTAGGAAATATTAAATACATCAGATGCATAAATGAGTTGTAAAAAGGGAGGGACATGTCATAGAGAATCTAGAAGGAAGATAAGGTCAACTACACCTTATTGGGTGGTTTTAGCCCATGGTTTTGTAATACCGTTTGACAATTTCTTGTATTGTATCTCCTATGTATGAGGTGGGTGAGGTAGAGGTTGTATGTAAGAGTCTTATGGCTATTGAGTTACCTTTGAATATCTTATAAGTGCTACTCCTACGAAGAGATTTCTCTGCAATTATATTGTAGTCTATTTTGATTGCATAATAATATATTGGTTGGCTTTTGGAGTGTGGGGGTTTTCTCCCAAAAGGGTTTTCCCAATGTAAATCATTGTGTTATGGTTTGAATGTTATTATGTCTATTTCTATTTTCTGTAACTATTGTAAAGATCTATAAAAAATTTTGTATTACCCTCCCCTCAAGATTAGTGTAGGAAGTTGTTCCACTACTTAACTTCTTTACAATTATCCCATGGTAAAATAGCACATGGTACTTAGTGAAAAACTTATAATATTTCATGTGTTTAAAAATTTGGTTGCTGTAAGGTTTATTACATCATTTATTTCCTTCATTCCTTTTGAGAATAATTCCTTAGGGAACACCACCTAGGTTTAGTAGAGCCTAAAAATGAATAACAATATATCCATCCTTATCTAACAATCCTTTTATATTACAGTTTGATCATATGTCTTGCTTCTTGCATTAGTGGCACACCACTACTCTTCAAGAAAGATTCCCTTTCCAAGGATAAATTGCCATTTAGAATGTCTTGGAGTACACTTCTAGATATGGTCAGTTGTATTAAAGCTAAGTCAAATATCTTATTCCTTAATGTTTCCCTTTTAACTTAGGATAGGCTGACGAACTTTTGGGTGCTCCCTAAAGAGAATCTCACATCCAAATATTTAGGTCTTCCCTTCTCGAGTAAGGAATAGCATACTCTTTGGGACAAGATAATTTCTAGTCTCCTCAAAAATCTTGACTTGGAAGTCCAAATGGTTCGCATTAGCAAAATAACTGGTCATTGATAAAATTTGTTTTAAATTCCATCCTCATCTATATTATGATTGTCCTCTAGATGCGTAAAGATAAAATGTATGAATTATAAAAAGTATTGGGATTCCTTCTTTGGGCTGATAACATACATGGCTAAGATGAAATCCCTTTGGCGGATTGGGATAAGGTATCTCTCCTAAAGGAGAAAGGTGGAGTGGGTAATAGAAACCTTCTCCTTCAAAACAAAACTCTTGGTACGAAGATGATTTGGAGGGTCTATGTTTTCTCAACTTCAAGATGGAGGGAATTTCTCATACACAAATACTTAGATGTGTTGGCATTATAACAGACAAGGCAAGATTGTTGGCATTTCAATAAGGATATTGAGAAGGTTGTTGATGATTATGGATATAACTGATTAAGGATGTTTACTATCTTAATATTAATATTTTGTCATTGATGTCAAGAAATTGATTTTCTAATTCAGTATGATGTTGCCATATCTTGAGAAGTATGATTTGATGAGTATAAAGATGTCAGTAAAAGACACAGAAAGAATGTGATGAATAAGGGGAGGAATAAGTTATTCAATGGGCAACTATTACCGAGTTAGACAATGATGAGATCATGATGTTTAGATTGTTTTGATATCCTACATATGTTATTGATTGTAAGGTTAATACTATAGTATGTTACCGAGCAAAGAACCTAGTCAGTAACCCTAAGGAACCTAGTCGGTAAACCCTAAGGTTATCGCTATCGGTTAATGTAGGCAAAATGTCTACCAAGTGAAGTTTAGTATTTACCGAGTTGCAACCGAGTAATAACAGAATGCATTGAATGAATAAAAGCATTATTTAATGAAGGAAGCTGATGAGCTAGCTATGATTAAATGATTGGTATGTCCTGAATGAAGTTTGTTAAAGAATCTATGGCAAAGGAAAATCGGCAGGAAGATCTACAGCTCAGATTGAACCACAATACCCTAGCACAAGTTCTAAGAAATATATGCAAGTTCCAAGGAAGGGTAAAATGTTTTCAGATTGAAGGATACATTGAACCTGGTCAAGTTTGAAGATCTGATGGCTATGATTGTTCATGCAAAATGTGATCAAGGAGATTAAGCGGTTGGCGAATTGTTTATAAATAAGGAACTATTGATAAACAATGTATGTGGGCACGTGTATGCACAGGGATGCTACACAGTGATTACCGAGCACATAAGCTTGAAGACCTGTTTGAATAAATGAGTATAGAGCCCATCAGATGGACAAGATTAGTCCTATTGTATTGAGAAAATGAGAATCTACTTTTGCATTTTAGATGTGAAGTTGCAGATAGATTTTTATTACTGTTATTTTGTGAAGTGACAAGAAATCTCTTAACCGAGTGGACTTAACAGTCATATTTGTAAAACCCTCTAGCAAGGTGACATTTTGATTGAGTGCTTGAAATCCTTTAACAAGGTCACTTCTAAGAAGGTGAAGATCCTAACAGATTTGAAGGAAATCCCTTAACCGGGTCACATCTAGCAATGTGTTTGTAATCTTTAACAGGATTTGTTTTTAACCGAGCATACTCTAGAAGAGTATATTTCTTAGTGGGTCCAAAATCCCACAGTGGTTTTTACCTATTTGGGTTTCCATGTTAAATCTAGTGTTATGAGTGTTATGATTTTTATATGCTTTTGAGTTTGCATGTTTAGTAGTTTTGGTTATATTATTGAAGTATATGTTACCGAGGTTGAATCTGTTGTTTTTATGGAAGATTAAGTTTGTATGATTCACCCCCCCCCTCTCATATTATTAGCTTGGCATTTGTACTTACATTAAGTATCCGAACTATCAATTGTGATAGTTCTGATACTTAATATAAGTACAGATCCAATAGCCAACAAGATGAGAGGGGGGGGGGGTGAATCATACAAACTTAATCTTGCATATAAACATCAAATTCAACCTCGGTAACATGTACTTCAATAATATAACAAAAACTGTTAAACATTCAAACTCAAAAGCATATAAACATCATAAATCTCATGACACTAGATTTAACGTGGAAACCCAAATAGGGAAAAACCACTGTGGGATTTCGGACCCACTAAGAAATATGCTCTTCTAGAGTATGCTCGGTTAAAAGCAAATCCTGTTAAAGATTACAAACACATTGCTAGATGTGACCCAGTTAAGGGATTTCCCTCAGATCTGTTAGGATCTTCACCTTGTTAGAAGTGACCTTGTTAAAGGATTTCAAACACTCAATCAGAATGTAACCTTGTTAGAGGGTTTTACAAATAAGACTATTAAGTCCACTCAGTTAAGAGATTTTCTGTCACTTTCACAAAATAACAGTAATAAAAATCTATTTGCAACTTCACATCTAAAATGCTAAAGCAAATTCTTATTTGCTCAATACAATCTAGACATAGAACTAATCTTGTCCATCTATTGGGCTCTACACTCTGTTATTCAAACAGGTCTTCAAGCTTCTGTGCATACACTTGCCCGCATACATTGTTTATCAACAGTTTCCTATTTATAAACAATCTTCACTACTTAATCTCCTTGATCATATTTCCCATGATCTATCATAGCCATCAGATCTTCATACTTGACTAGGTTCAATGTATCCTTTGATCTGAAAAATGTTTTACCTTGCCTTGGAACTTGCATACATTTCTTGGAACTTGTGCTAGGGTATTGCGGTTCAATCTGTGTTGTAGATCTTCATGCCGAATTTCCTTTGCCATAGACTCATTAACAAACTTCATGCATGGCTTACTAATCATTTAAGCAACTCCAGCTCATCATATTCCCTCATTAAATAACACATGTAAACATTTAATGCATTTTGTTACAGCTCAGTTACAACTCGGTTATAACTCGGTAAATACTAAGCTTCACTCGGTAGACATTCCGCCTTCATTAACCGATAGCGATAACCTTAGGGTTTATCGACTAGGTTCTTTGCTTGGTAACATAGTATAGTATTAACCTTACAATTTATAACATATGTATGATGTTAAAAACAATCTAAACATCATGATCTCATCATTGTCTGACTCAGTAATAGTTGCCCATTGAATACCTTATTCATCATAAACTTTCTGTGTCTTTTACCGACATCGTTATATTCTTCAAATCATACTTCTCAAGATATGGCAACATCATACTAAATTAGAAAATCAATTTCTTGACATCAATGACAAAATAATAATATCAAGACAGTAAACATCCTTAATCAATTATATCCATAATCATCAACAACCTTCTCAATATCCTTATTGAAATGCCAACAATCTTCCATTGTCTGTTATAATGCCAAATGCTAACAAATTGGTATCAGAGCTTTGGACTCTAGAAGAAAAAGTTTAAAGGTACTTGAGGCAAAGATCCAAAGATGTATAAGAGGGATATACTGAAGCTGAGCAAGTCTAGTTTCTCTACATGGCAGAAAAGGATGAAGCTGAACCTATTAGGAGTTGGAGAATATGTTGTATATTATCTGGAGAATGATTTCATCACACCGAGCACCTATCCATTGACAATGGAAGAGATAAAGGCAAAGCAAGAACATATTCAAGCAATGATTGAAATAACATTTGCATTGACCGATTCAGAGTTTAATGATCTAGAAGGCTGCAATGATGCAAAGGCAATGTGGGACAAGCTCATATCTATGTATGGTGGAGATGAACATGTTCAAAGAGTAAAAGTGGATAGTCTAAGAGGACAACTTGAATCTATGAGGATGAATGAAGGTGAGAACATAACCTAGTACAGTACAAGACTAAAGGAGATTGTCAATCAAATCAAAGGAGCAAGTGGAACTATTGAAGAAAAGGATATAACAAGTAAGTTGTTAAGAACCCTTCTACCAACTTATGCAATTCGAGTCTCTGCAATCACTGAATTAAGGTCTGTACCCAATATGCCAGTTTCTTTAGATGCTACTATTGGCAAGCTACATGCATTTGAGTTAAGTAACTTTGATAACAGTGGGTCTTTGGTAAATAAAGTTGAGTTTGCATTAGTACTTTTCATATTGGTGAATCTGATGATTACAATGATAGAATGAGTAAGTACACTAAAGGGGATCATAGTGGAGCAAGTGAAAGATTTCACAAGAACATGGAGGAAGTACACAAACTGTATGAGGAAATCAGAAAGCAAGAAGAGTTTGAAGCACTATTAGCCAGAAGGTTACCAAGAGGCAAAGGTAAGTATAAAGGAAAATTACCTTTGAAATATTTCAATTGTGATAAGATAGGACATATGGCTTCTAACTATCCTGACAAAGATTCTATTCAAAAGAGAGATTAACGAGATGATAGACAGAAAAATAATCATTACAGAGGACACTGAGACTTTAGAAGAAGAGATACAAAGTCATGCTTAATACCCGACGAGGAATCCAATGATGATAAATCAAATCAAACTGATACAGAGGAAGTAGTTTATGTGGCTATCAAAGATGGATCAGATGAAGAAAGGTATGAAGAAAAAGCCCTAATATCTCACATAAATACTAATGATTCTTGGATCATAGTTAGTGGATGCTCACATCACATGATAGGTGATAAACACAAGTTTGTTATGTTAGAAGACTATGATGGAGGCTATGTAAGATTTGGTGATGATGCACCATGTCTGGTAAAAGGTAAAGGATCTATAACACTTCTTGACAATGCAAGATGCAATGATGTTTATTGGGTTGAAGGTTTGAAATACAATTTGTTGAGTGTAGCACAGCTAAACAATATAGGATACCGAATAGAATTTTAGAAAGGAATTGTCAAAGTTCATGACAAGCATGGAAAGTTAGCTACTACCGGGACACAAACAAAAGGTAACACATTTCACCTTGAATCAACTCGGAATAAATGTTTGTATGCAAAGATAGATGATACCTGGTTATGGCATAAAAGGTTTTGTCATGTAGATTTTGATAATTTGATCAAAATAAGCAAGAAACACTGAGTAAGAGGTCTACCGAGTCTTGAAAAACCTGAGAATGCTATGTGCCGAGGATGCCAGATGGGTAAAATGACAAGATCAAGCTTTACAAGTAAGTCCTACACCTCTAAGGGAATTTTAGATCTTGTGCACACTGATCTTTGTGGTCCTATGAAAGTTCAAAGTTATTATGGTGATAAATATTTCATATTATTTGTGGATGATTGTTCAAGGATGATGTTAGTTATGTTTTTAAAAGAAAAATCAGAAGCTTCTCAAATGTTTAAATGGTACAAGGCAAGAGTTGAAAATGAAACAGGAAGACAACTGAAATGTCTTAGATCGGATAGAGGAGGAGAGTTCACATCTGATGAGTTCAACTTATTCTACAATAATCATGGTATAAAAAGACAAGTCTCTACACCAAGAACTCCACAACAAAATGGAATTGCTGAGAGAAGAAATAGATCTATTGTGGATTGTGCCAGAACCTTGATGATTGAAAAGAAAGTGCCACAAACATTTTGGAGAGAAGCAATAAGCACAACAGTCTACACCCTGAACCAAGTACAACTGAAGAAAGGAACTTTGAAGACACCATATGAAATCTAATGTAAGTTATTTCAAAATCTTTGGAAGTAGATGCTATGTACACAAAGATGATAGAAATGGCAAGTTTGATCAGAAAAGTGAAGAAGGAACATTTCTAGGTTATTCTTCTAGAAGTAAAGCATTTAAATGTCTGATCAAATCATCTAACAAAATAGTAGAAAGTGCAAATGTGAAAATTGATGAATTTGCAGAAAGAAATGATGAAGGAAATTCCAAAGAACCAGAAGATTATGATGAATTTGTCTATGTTCAATGGACAAGTCCTATCGAGAAAACTGCAAAAGGAAATGAAGAAAATATTCAGTTACCAAGTGATGAAGAAGATCATACAGAGCCTACTGAGCCTGTATTAACCAGGTATGTCAGAAGACATCATGCATCAAGTCAGATTATAGAAGATAAGGATGATCCAGTGATGACAAGGAACAAAGTGAGACATAACACATGTCTGATATCTGAATTTGAACTGAGGATAGTGAAAGAGGCATTTAACAGTGAAGATTGGATAAATGTTATGACAGAAGAGATTGATCAAATCAAGAATAATGACACATGGACACTGGTCCCAAGACCGAAGGACAAAAATGTAATCAGTACAAAGTGGATTTTCAGAAACAAGCAGAATGAAAAAGGTGAGGTCATTCAAAATAAAGAAAGACTAGTTTGCAAAGGTTATGCCCAAGAAGAAGGAATTGATTATGGTGAGACTTTTGCACCTATGGCAAGACTTTAAGGAGTAAGAACATTGTTGGCATATGCTGCTTACAAGAATTTCAAGGTATATCAAATGGATGTCAAATCTGCATTTTTGAATGGTATATTAGAAGAAGAAGTTTTTATTGAACAACCTGAAGGATTTGTTGAAGACAAGAATAAAGATTAGGTATGTAAATTGAACAAAGCTTTATATGGTCTGAAACAAGCACCTAGAGCATGATATGAGAGATTGCACTCTTATTTAATCAAGATTGGTTTTATAAGAACAAGTGAAAACAGTAACATGTACATGAAGAATGATGAAAATGAAATACTGACCTCAACAATATTTGTTGACGATATTATATTTTGTGGAAATGACTCTCTATGCAAGAACTTTGGAAATGAAATGAGCAAAGAATTTGAGATGTCATTAATCGGTGAGATAAAGTATTTTATAGGTTTATAGATACTGCAAATGAAAGATGAGATTTTCATTACTCAATCCAAGTACATAAAGGAAATCTTGAAGAAATTTGGAATGAAGGATTCAAAACTAGTAAGTACTCCTATGACTACCAACTGTAAACTATCAAAGAATGATGAATCTGCATCTATTGATGAGACACTTTACCAATCCATGATTGGAAAGTTGCAATATGTTGTTAACAATAGGCCAGATATAACACATGCAGTAGGTATAGTTGCAAGATTCTCTGCAGATCCTAAGGAAACACACATGATAGCAATCAAGAGAATTTTCAGATATTTGAAAGGCACTGAAGATTATGGCTTAGTATATTAGAAAAGAAATGATTTTGATTTAAAAGTTTATACTGATGCTGATTGGGTAGGCAACATTGATGACAGGAAAAGAACAAGTGGAGGAGCTTTCTTTTTAGAAGAAAGACTAGTGAGTTGGCTTAGCAAGAAACAAGGATATGTTTCACAGTCAATAGCAGAAGCTGAATACGTTGATGCAGCATTGAATTGTACCAACATAGCATGGATCAAACAACTGTTGGAAGGTATAAATGAGAAAGTTACCAAGCTAGTAACTATATTATGTGACAATACTAGTGCCATTAACATTTCAAAGAATCCTCTTACGCACTCTAAGACAAAGCACATCTCTATCAAATATCATTATCTTAGAGAAGAAGCTCAAGAGAAGAAAGTGGTGTTGGAGTATGTTAGCACAAAGGAACAAATAGCAGATATCTTCACCAAGCCACTACCAAGGGACACTTTTGAGTATCTCAAAAGTAAGTTAGGGGTCCTACCCCTATCTTCTACTCACTGACTGAGTTCGGTGAAAGCATCAATTCGATGACTCTACAAAATATCTTTTAGGAGTTGATGCTGATTTACACACTTTAGGATGTTTTCTAAAGGTGTGCAGGAAACAAATACAGGGAACAGGAATTGAAGACAAAATGCTCTGATCGAGAACAAGTTGACACATAACAACAGGAAATCACTTCATACAGGAAGAAATTATGGTTTAGTTCTTTACTTTTTGGCATTGTTGTCAAAGGGGGAGAAGACTGGAGAAAAGGAGTGGATACTAATGTATGGGGGAGAAGACTGATGATAGGAGGAGAGCATTTCAGAATCTCATAGCAATCCGAATCAATTAGGTCAAATCAATTGGTTTTGCCATCAATGCGAAAGGGGGAGATTGTTGGCATTATAACAGACAAGGCGAGATTGTTGGCATTTCAATAAGGATATTGAGAAGGTTGTTGATGATTATGGATATAACTAATTAAGGATGTTTACTGTCTTAATATTATTATTTTGTCATTGATGTCAAGAAATTGATTTTCTAATTCAATATGATGTTGCCATATCTTGAGAAGTATGATTTGATGAGTATAAAGATGTCGATAAAAGACACAGAAAGAATGTGATGAATAATGGGAGGAATAAGTTATTCAATGGGAAACTATTACCGAGTTAGACAATGATGAGATCATGATGTTTAGATTGTTTTGATATCCTACATATGTTTATGATTGTAAGGTTAATACTATACTATGTTATCGAGAAAAGAACCTAATCGGTAAACCCTAAGGTTATCGCTATCGGTTAATGAAGGCAGAATGTCTACCGAGTGAAGTTTAGTATTTACCGAGCTGCAACCAAGTAATGACAGAATGCATTGAATGAATAAAAGCATTATTTAATGAAGGAAGCTGATGAGCTGGCTATGATTAAATGATTGGTATGCCGTGAATGAAGTTTGTTAAAGAATCTATGGTAAAGGAAAATCAACAAGAAGATCTACAGCTTAGATTGAACTGCAATACCCTAGCACAAGTTCCAAGAAATATATGCAAGTTCCAAGGCAGGGTAAAACATTTTCAGATCAAAGGATACATTGAACCTGGTCAAGTTTGAAGATCTGATGGCTATGATTGATCATGCGAAATGTGATCAAGGAGATTAAGTGGTTGGTGAATTGTTTATAAATAAGGAATTGTTGATAAACAATGTATGCGAGCAAGTGTATGCACAGGGATGCTACATAGTGATTACTGAGCATAGAAGCTTGAAGACCTATTTGAATAACAGAGTATAGAGCCCATTAGATGGACAAGATTAGTCCTATTATGTTGAGCAAATAAGAATCTGCTTTAGCATTTTAGATGTGAAGTTGTAGATAGATTTTTATTACTGTTATTTTGTGAAGTGACATAAAATCTGTTAACTGAGTGGACTTAATAGTCTTATTTGTAAAACCCTCTAGCAAGGTGACATTCTAATTGATTGTTTGAAATCCTTTAACAAGGTCACTTCTAACAAGGTGAAGATCCTAACAGATCTGAGGGAAATCCCTTAACCAGGTCACATCTTGCAATGTGTTTGTTATCTTTAACAGGATTTTCTTTTAACCAAGCATACTCTAGAAGAGTATATTTCTTAGTGGGTCCGAAATCCCACAGTGGTTTTTCCCTATTTGGGTTTCCACGTTAAATTTGGTGTTATGAGTGTTATGATGTTTATATGCTTTTGAGTTTGCATGTTTAGCAGTTTTGGTTATATTACTGAAGTATAAGTTACCGAGCTTGAATCTGTTGTTTTTATGGAAGGTTAAGTTTGTATGATTCACCCCCCCCCCCTCTCATCTTATTAGCTTGGCATCTATACTTACATTAAGTATCAGAACTATTAAGATGACACAAACAGAGAATTATTTTTTACCTTATAGAACTTGCCCCTTGGCTCTAAAATAGTGGAATTTTATAGCCTCTTGTAGGGACATTCCTTTTCCACATTTAATTTGGGAGGTCCATAATGGAGAGAAATTTCAATTCTGGGAAGATTCCATAATGGTCACAAGTCACTACACTCCCTAAGGACTTGGGTGCTAATAGGATACATTCTCAAGCTTCTTTGGGGTTCCAAGGTTAAAAATTATCTCATGATTTCTAGTGATACCTTTCCCTACAAGGTACAATGGAGGTATTTTGACTCCTTACCATTTCCTACCCCTATTAAAGCATCTTTGAAGGCTGAACTAGCAAAAAGAACCATAATCTTTTCTCAAGATGAGGATGAGATATATCAGACAAAGGTAGACTCAGCTCAATATTTAGTCAAGAAGGGATATGAACTCCTGATTGCTTGGGAAGGAAGTGAAAATTGGACTTCAAATATATTTTAGAGACCCTGTTGTCTTAAAAAAGCCAGTAGCTTTGCCAAGCTTGCAGTTAAAGACAAAATTTTGACATGTATGAGGCTTGATAGACTAGGCATCACTCCTCTCTTCCCTTATGTTCTTGGTGGGATATATTTTGATTACTTTGATCATCTTCTACCAAATTGCACCTTTCTACAAAGTTTTTGGTCTTCGTGATATTCGATGTTGGATTGGTATGCCCCCCTCACAATATCCTAATGGAATGAGGGGTTCATTGGATGGGCAATATCATATCATGTGTATTCATATTGGGGGGTTTAATATCCCAAAAATGAGGGTACAGTATATTTTCCCATCGGGGAAACTAAGGTTTCTTTTAAGTTGAGCTATGCAAAAATGCAATATTTGGTGAAAATAGGGGGCTTGAAATTCAAGTTGTGTATTGGGAGGGGATGGAAAAAAAGCAATTTAAGGAAATATTTTTAAAAAATAGGGGGATTCTTTAGTATTCTGTGAACGCACGTGATATAGCTCAAGCTCACTGAGTGAAGCCTCTGTGCTTGATGGATCAATTTTATAATGGCTTGCACTATACAAAGGCTCGACATTTTCCTGCTTATGGAAAATCAATGCTTCATTGTTAGTATCGAATATGTGGCTTGAATGAAATAGTAAAATTTTTAGGAAAGTTGTTTCAACAGTTGAAAAAGTAATCTCTTCTATGCAAAAATCAATCTTAGAAGTTGCAATGTCTTACGTTTCTAAGAGTTACGTTTCTAAGAGTTGCAAGCTAAAGATGTTTTCCTCATGGGATGTGTTGATGCTCAAAAGATAAAAATCACTAAACTCCCCTCCTCAAATGGATTCTATACCAATTAAAGACAAGAAAATAATTCACCTATATGCCAAATGGATTCATCCCCCTCCAAATTGAATCAAATTGAAGTTTTATGGTGCATCTTGAGGCAACCTAGGCACTTCTGCATTAAGATTATCTTTAGGTCCATGCTAAAGGAAATATTCTTAAAGTAGAATGGAAGATCTTCCCGCTTGACACAAATAATGTGGTAGAGTTCCCTGCCCTTAGACTTGGTTTATAACTAGCACTAGACTTTGGTTTTTTTTAAAATCCCATTGAAAGAAATTCTATGACTATATTCCAAGCAATAAGGAAAAAATATATTTCTTCACAAAGATTAAAATGCATATTATTTGACATTCATTCATCCTTTAATAGCTAGAGGAATTCTAAGTTTCTCACTTCTTTTGAGAGGCCAACAGATGTGCTGAATCCTTAGCAAATAAAGCTATAGATGAGTACTTAAGTCCCAAAATTTTTACTCTTCAAAAGTTTTTTATTAGATCAGATCTTATAGAGTATCTTATAAAAAGATGCCTCAAAACTCATCATAAACATATATGAATATCTTTATATTTTCTTCGGATATGATATGGGTGAGTTGAGCTTTGGTTTGTCCATTGCATTATGGACAACTCACCACCTTATCTTTTTATTTAATTTCTAATAAATTTGAGTGACTTAGTCACCTTTTGCTAAATAATAATAATAATAATTTCAGTTTCAACTTTAATTTTATTTTGAGTAGTTATTGTGTTGAATAGATTCTTTTTTTTAAGAAATCAATTAAAAAAGTTTTTTCATGAAAGTTGTTTCATTAATTATTAGGTGGTGAGATTTACATGGAAGTTGAAGAGGAAATTCTAATTCTATTTCTCAGGAGTTTATTTGTTTTGAATTTGTTATTATTTTACAAATAAAATAATGCATTAGAAATAAGCATGAAACATGCATAGAAGTGTTGGATGTTGTTGAAAATGTCCACAATGATGTAGTGGGTTTCTTAGTAGTGGGCATATATTTAACAATTGTAGACACCTTTGAAAATAACAAGTCATGTTTAATACTATTTAAGTCTACATGATTCATTTGTTAAAAAAAAAATCTTGAACTTCAAGAGCTTCCTTGTTTACAAAAGGAGTTGCATGCTAAATTGAATGAATCTATATAATTAATAGTGACGAGAGTCATCTCATGTTGTTTTGAGAAGAGAATGGAATTTAAAAGGTACATAATGATTTTACCTTTGAATAATTTATTTTAATTTTGAATGTATATTTACAATTATCTATTGGTTCTCTATTGTGAAGATTAGTTCTTGAAGAAATAACTGGATTTAGTGTTATATTTTTTATAGGAAGGCATTGTGTTTATCTTTTTTTGTGGTCAACAATGTTTCTTTGCACTAGATTGCAATTTCTTTCAATTTGATTGGATAACTAAAAAATGTTGAAAGCTTCAAGGGATAGACCAAAGCCTCAACAACTTTGTAGGGATATGGACGACATGTGCAAGATACTTCATTTATAAATAAGAACCTCTTCTTTGAAAGGTATGGAAAACATAGCCAATCCTCCTCCCCTTATTCCCACCCTCGACAATGATGTTGGTAAAACATCACTAGCTAGTTATTATTGAGATGCTATGTTGTTAAGCATTATAGGGGCTATATTGGCATATTACAATGTTTCAAATATTTCTCTAACTATTAGTTGGAAAATAAAAGAAAATTGAGGAATACATTCAATGGCTCAACTAGGAGAGTGATGGTGCAGAAATGGTTATGATCATTTATGCTATTGGTGGGTCTAGCAAGACCACATTAGAATATGAAATTTCTTTAGGTCTTTGCAAGATAAATTGTGGGACTAGAAACATTCTAAAGTTACACATTTATCTTCAATAAAAAGATCCCAAAGTAGATCTTCGACCCTTGATTTTGCAAGAATCTACTACCACCAAACTGTTGGCATTTGACTGAACCGGTAAAGACTGTTGTGATATGTAACCGATAAATGATTGATTGGTGAATGTGATGAATAAATTGAGATTCATGTTTGATGACTAAGTCTTATGTTGTCATTGATGGAAATAATATTTTTGTGGTCATCTAAGTCTTAGAAGCCAATCGGTAAATTATAATGGGTATAGATGATAGTTTACCGATGAACTGACAAATAGGTTCTTAACTAGTAAACAAAGACAGAGTTGCATTCATGCAATCGATACAGGTGATTGATGAAGAGTTGAATGATGCAATTTTACAAGAGTGATGGAGACAGGTATTTGGAGCTATGTTAATGACCACGTTGGCAAATTCAACTGGACAAGTGAGATTTGATGTACAAAGTAAGTACTCTGATGAACACTTATCTGGTAGTGATAAAGTCACATAAATCAATAAAATGACACAAGTTTTGATTTGTTATGTTCATGGTCGACATAAGTTTGACATGTAATATTATTTTGTCTAGATTCATTGAACCTAGGAAATTGTTCCAAGGTTGTAGCCAACTTAGTTGATGTCTATTAAAAAAAGTGTGATGAGTTATGAGATAGATATAAGATCAAAGGTGAATATTGAGATTGTGATTGTGCGGTGATTAGTGAAGCTCTGTATTGATGTTTTGAGGATCTGAAGCAGATCTTATCAGACACAGAGGTGTTATATGAAGATCATTTGAATTGTTGTTATCCTAACAATTATAGCAGTAAAATCCCCTAACCGGGTAGGTCCTAATAGACCTTATATTGTAAATCCCTTAATCGGGTAGCTCTATATCAGAGTGTTAAATCCTCTAGCAAGGTTGATCCTAATAGGTCAAAGCTCTGAACAGGGCTAATCATTTAAATCCCTTAACTAGGTGACTCCTAATCGGGTCTTCTCCTAATAGGGAATGTTTGTCAGACCTTAACCGGTCAAGATTTCTATTCAACAGATAGTGAATCTTGTGGGTATTAACTCTCACTATAGTTTTTTCCTTTTAGGTTTATACATATAAATCTCTTGTGTTATCTGGAATTTGTTTTATTGGGCATTAGCTTATGTGGTGATATTTCTCTTATGCATATTAAGTTCCAACTTGTTTAAGTTGGTGATCAGATTCATATTGTTTTTGCTTACACTGATTCACCTCCCCTCTCAGTGTATTATAAGTTTATCAATTGGTATTAGAGCTAACCTTCCTTGAGGCTTAACTGTTTGAGGAGGACTCCTAAGGCAGACATGGGGGATATGAGTTATAGAGATATGTCTCATAAACTTGTAGAAACTGAGGAATTCCTAGAAACATTGAGAGGCAAGTATAAAAATTCACTTGCTAAGAGAAGAGAGCTAACTGAACAACTGTTGGAGGTTTCCGAAAGCAGTTCTTCTGATGAAGCAAATATAGGTACACTAGTTGATGAGGTGGAGTAACTGAATGATGAGAAGACTAACTTGAGGAGAGAGCTAGAAGCCCTAACTATCTGGATGAGTCAAGAACTTGAAGCAAGGAGGGCAGCATAAGACAAAATCAAAGAGAAAGAACATGAGATCTTCAAGATAAATCAGGAAAATGGCACTTTATATGCACAATGGAATGAGGAAAAAGAAGAGATAAAGGTAGAAATGGATATGGCAATGTCTCTTAGAGAGAATCTCATGAAATGGAATGAAGACCTTACAAAAGAACTTGTTGATGCTAATAAGAATCTTACAAAGTTTAACAAAAGTTCTACCATGCTTGATGAATAGATCCAATCTCAAAGGATGAATGGTGATACGACTGGATTGGGTTACAATAAAATTGAGAAAGGTGAGTCTTCCGATACTAAGGACAACATGCATGAAGGTAAACCTTCTCCTAATATTCATAAACCCATCAGTAAGAAATCCTATAAGTGTGTTTGTTTCAATTGACATAAACCAGGACATACCGCTAATGTTTGTAGAAGCAGATCTGATGTTGCTAATGGTTATAGACCCAATGCTTATCAAGGATATAAGCCACAACCTTTAATGGTTATTGCTTCATTTGAAACATGCATGGACATAAAGTTGTTGAGTGTAGGTATCGAGCAAATAATCCTACTCCTCACATGAGTCAGAGGTCTAGTGGTGGTTGGCAAAGAACTTTCAATGACCGAAGAAGTCCTAACTGGAAAAGACCCTATGCTAACTAGTCTAGTTTCTATGAGATGGAAAAGAGGATAAATATGGTTTGCACAATCTATCATAGCTATGGTCATATAGATATGAATTGCAGAAGGACTAGTAGAGGAAATGCTGGACCTTGGAGAGCATCTAGTATGGCTTGTTATCATTGTCATAAACCGGGACATATTGCAAATTTTTGCAGAGTAAAGTTGAACCAACTGATGAATCAATTTGCTGACTAGAAAAGGAAGATGAAAGTTGATGTGGAGGAGACTAGAACTGAAATGAACAAAATCTAGAAAATAAGGATGATGAGAAAACTGAAGTCAAACCATCTAAAGATCCTATTTTCTCTCCTAGTGTGGAGAAACCTTCACTGACAAACTAAGCTATTAAAAAGCTTAGGGGGAGCTCAATGTTAGATCCATTTTTGAACCCCCTGAAGGACCATCAGGTATGTTGAATCTGCATACTTTGATGTATTATGATATTAAGAAGTGATTTTGTCGATCAAACCAGTAGGTTTGATGTGTTATGTGAACCGGTAATGTGTTATAAGATATTTTAGGCTTTTACTGGTAATGGCATTTAATTCGGTAGATAATGGGAAAATAAAAGGAACTTTTTGAATGTTATTTGTCACATTGCATACTTGTGAGCACATGGAGAGAAATCAGAGAAGAGCTTGTGTTTGCAACATCTAACTTGTTTGATAGAGATTTGAAGTGATTTGGTGTGTCTTGTGACTGGGAAATGGTGAGAGAGCTTTGCTGGTGTTTAGAACCCTAGGGCATAAGCGATAAAAGGTATTTATCTAGATATCTTATTATCTTCTTATCATTTTGAATGATTGAAGATGGAAACCCCGCATTTATTTGATGTTATTGATAGACCCCATCTTGAATTTAAGAGGCTCCCGTTTAAGTCTAAGGAAACTGATCCCACCAAAGCCCTATCTGGAGTTCCTTATGGTGTCTTACATGTTGAAGATATTAAATCTTTCTATCATTGCAAACTAGAGGACCTTGGTCTTGCTACTATTTTTATCAATATAAAGTATTGTGTGATAAGAATGGTATTTTGAAGGACTAGTTCAAAAGGGTTACCGAGAAAGGGTTTCACCATGCCTTGAATTTCATTAATAATTTTGATGATGAACTTGTGAGATATATGCTTAGTAGGATTCATGACCAATTTATGTGACTCGATCGACCACATAAAATTTCTAAGGAAGCTATTCATGCAGTCACCAGATTTTGTGCCACTGGTGAGGTTCTAGTTTTGAGATCCATTCCTAAGAATGATGTAGAAAATTTAACATGATTTAAATGGGATAGAAGAGCAATGACGGTGAATTATATCAATGATCTAGTAGTAAAATATGCTTCTATGGTGATCGGTTACCAGATCTATTACTCTAGCGGGATGAACAACATCTTGCTACTACTATCCACACTACCCACCAGATGATGAAAGAAGATGTTGACTTTGACTTGTTAGAGGCATTGAGGAGTCAACTTGTGGTGAACCTAGAAGCCATCAAGATGGATAAGAGGTTAAGGTTTAAATTTAGTCAATTAAGATCCTTGGTCTATTCTTTTATTTTCAAAAAGGTTTCCTTAGTATTGGTGATATCG